>NC_092155.1:66453308-66553308 GCF_045791955.1 Oncorhynchus clarkii lewisi
TCAAGAGTGGACCCTGAGTCGATCCATCCCTGAGCTCCGTGTGGTAAGACAAAGCATCCTCATTAAAGATGAATTGAAAGAAAAGTTAGATGGAGCTTCATCTCTTTTCACACTCTATTCAGGGAAGCTACCATGAGTGAAGATGTGTGTATCTGTACAGTAGGCTGTGTGTGTGTTGTCTAACTTCTTTAATCTGTGCAGGGGGTGCTGGGAAGTCTTCGGAGTGGCAGGTCAGCGCTGATAAACAGATACATAACAGGCAGTTATCTTCCACTAGAGAAGATTGAAGGTAAGCATGAAAAACACTTTTCTTGTGCTACCATTTTATCTTTCATAGTGGCTCTCTGACACACAATAACTAACCTCTGCTCTGCTGTTCCATTGTCAGGGGGGAGGTATAAGAAGGAGGTATTGGTAGATGGACAGAGTCATCTATTGCTAATCAGAGAGGAGGCAGTTACTCCTGATGCACAGGTGTGTGTAAATGTACTAGTGTACTTGCTGGAGTGTGTGTACAGTGCATTCAGAAAGTATTCAGAACCCTTGAGCTATTCCACATTATGTTACATTACAGCCATATTCTAAAATGGATTAAATAGTTTTTTCTCCTTACTAATTTACACACAATACCGCATAATGACAAAGCAAAAACTGATTTTTATTCATTTTTTCAATTGTATAAAAAAACCCAGAAATATCACATTTACATAAGTATTTAGACCCTTTACTCAGTACTTTGTTGAAGCACCTTTGGCAGCGATTACAGCCTCGAGTTGTCTTGGGTTTGACACTACAAGCTTTGCACACCTGTATTTGCGGAGTTTCTCCCATTCCTCTCTGCTGATCCTCTCAAGCTCTGTCAGATTGGATGGGGAGCGTCGCTGCACAGCTATTTTCAGGTCTCTGGCTCTGGCTGGGCCACTCAAGGACATTCAGAGACTTGTCCCGAAGCCACTCCTGCATTATCTTGGCTATGTTGTCCTGCTGTGTTGTCCTGTTTTCCAATTCTGAGGTCCTGCACTCTGGAACAGGTGCTCTGGAGCAAGTTTTCATCAAGGATCTCTCCGTACTTTGCTCCATTCATCTTTCCCTTGATCCTGACTAGTCTCCCAGTCCCCACCACTGAAAAACATCCCAACAGCATGATGCTGCCACCACCATGCTTCACTGTAGGGATGGTGTCAGGTTTCCTCCAGATGTGATGCTTGGCATTCTGGCCAAAGAGTTAAATCTTGGTTTCATCAGACCAGAGAATCTTGCTTCTCATGGTCTGAGAGTCCTTTAGGTGCCTTTTGGTAAACTCCAAGCAGGCTGTTGTGCCTTTTACTGAGGAGTGGCTTCCGTCTGGCCACTCTACCATAATGTCCTGCTTTCCTGGTTAAATAAAGGTTAAGTAAAAAATAAAACAACTTGATTGGAGTCCACCTGTGGTAAGTTCAATTTATTGGACATGATTTGGAAAGGCACACACCGGTCTTTAAAAGGTCATACGTTTGACAAGCCATGAGGTAGAAGGAATTGTCCATAGAGCTCCAAGACAGGATTGTATCCAGGCACAGTTCTGGGGAAAGGTACAAAAAATTATGCAGCATTTTAGGTCCCCAAGAACACAGTGGCCTCCATAATTCTTAAATGGAAGAAGTTTAGAAACCCGGCCAAACTGAGAAACGGAGAAGGGCCTTGGTCAGAGAGGATCTGATCAACGTAAACAGGATACCCCTGAGCTCAATTTCCAGTCTCTTAACAAAGGATCTGAATACTTGTATAAATAAGGTATTTCTGTTTTTTATTTTTATAAATTTGCAAAAATGTCTTAAAAGCTTGTTTTCACTTTGTCGTCATGGTGTATTGTCTGTAGATTGATGAAGACATTTTTTTATTTAATACATTTTAGAATAAGGCTGTAAGGGAAGTGGTCTGAATACTTTCCGAATGCACTGTATACCTTGTTGCATTGTTGTTGATGCACAATGATGAGTTGGGAAATAATTACAGAGTTACAATCTAACCAACTCATCTTAATCCTTATCCTGACCCATCTGGCACTTGTCTCCCTCTCGCCTCTCGCCTCTCTTCCCTCTCCTACCAAATCTCTGTCTGTAGTTCAGCAACTGGGTAGATGCAGTGGTCCTTGTGTTCAGTCTGGAGAATGAGGCCAGCTTCCAGGATGTGTACCAGCTGTACAGCCAGCTCAACACACACCGCAGCCGTGCTGACATCCCACTTGTTGTGGTTGGGACACAAGGTACGGAACATGGAGGAATGAAAATGGATGGATATGTTCAGGGAAATGTAAGAGGACAGATGGATAGCATCTACAGAACCATTAGTCTTATTTTATATAATTAGATGGAAGAAAGTGAGCATATACTGTACAAGCTACTGTAGCCTATATGACTTCATCTCAGTGTCTGAAGCCCCACGGTCTCCTCTGTCCTCTTTCTATAGACAAAATCAGCAGTACCAACCCACGTGTGATTGAGGACATGCGTGCCCGGCAGCTATGTGTTGATGTGAGGCACTGTGTGTTCTATGAGACCTGTGCCACCTATGGGCTCAACGTAGACCGGGTTTTTCAGGAGGGTGAGTTAACTGACGTTGAGCATTGGTGTCAGAGCTGGGGACCCAAAGGTACAGACACATTACCATTGTTTTAACACAATAAATCATTCCGGTCGCACTATACACAAATGCTTCACAAATCATTTAAAAGCAATGTCATTCTACATAAAGGATTATATCATTGTTTGACCAGAGATGCACAGCTGTACTTACTTACCTGACACCTACAATTCACATCCTGAAGTAATGAGCGATTAGTGCCATCTCACTAGTGCAGTATTTCTCTCTCCTCTCAGCTGCCCAGAAAATAGTCACACAGAAGAAACAGTCTGCGTTCCTGGCCTCCTGCAAGTCTCTTCCTAACTCCCCCAGTCATTCTGGGGGCTCCACATCGGGGTCAGCATCTTTCCCTGGACAGGTAACATGCCTCACACAGTTCACATCTGTCTTTTCCCCAGGCTTATCTCTTCTGTGTTGTTGACAGAAAATTAATACTGTAGTGCAGTGGGACCCACAGGTGGATACCAGCTACAGTACTGAAGCTCCTCCTATAGGACTAAACCTTGAGCTGTGGCTAGATACATTGTTGTCACCCACAATAAAATCGGGGAGGGGACTGTGGATCTGTCTCCTGCATTAGTACGATATCTCAGACAGCACTAGCCTGATTTTGACAAAACATGGGTGAATGATGCGTCTTGCCATAGAGAGCTGCCATTTATACAATTACACTGATTGGCTAGATGGTTGTGCTATCACAACAGATTTAAAATGCAAACTTTGAAAGGTCACACCCCTCACCCAATTTGACCTAGTCATGACATTTGGTACATAGGTCACTCTCCTCACAAGGACCAAATTTGTCTCAGGGACCCACAAGGTCCACAATGATGGATTTTCCACCTTTTCGAATTTTGTGAAAAACACATAAAAGGCTACTCTTTCGGCACCGAATGACCGATCTGCACAAATCTTGTTACGTGGCAGCTATGGACAAAGATGTCTCAACGCAATATTTTCCAGACTAGCACCTAAAACATCATGGCCAATATTGACCAATAAACATTCACGCACATAAACATCTTCATAACATTCTATGCACATAAATGCAAATCAGTCAAGGATATTCGTATTGTATCAAAAGTTGGTTCACATGTTGCAAACACTGTGAAGATTCAACATATGCAAGAACATTCATGTTGACCACACGATGGCGCTATAACAGACACATGTTTATATCTCTTGATCTGTTTGACTCAGAGAGGAAATTTGGCACACATACTCAGGAATATGAGTCTAGCTAACCCACGTGATATTTCAGACACCACTGGTCCAATTTCGATTAAACTTGGGTGAATTATGTATCTTTCCATAGAGATCCGACATTTACAAAATTATACTGATTGGCCCAAGGCGGGAGTTTTTTGTTCATCTGGGGGCTTAAAAGAGGACCTTGATGGATTCAAAGAATGGTTCAAAAAGTTTGGGAACCACAGATGTAGGATTTAGTCTAGTAGATACCAAATGTATTCAGGAGGAAGAGCATGTTGTCTTGTCCATTTGTCTAGTTTTCTCTGTTTCATCTCATTTGTCCCCATCCTCTCTCTGTATTCCTTGTGCCACTCTCCGTCTGCCCTCTTGTCCATCCCCCGGTCTGTCCCCCTGTCTGTCCCCCTGTCTCTCGCCCTGTCTGTCTCCCTGTCTGTCGCCCTGTCCTCCCCTCCCTCTCCTTCTCAGGCCAGTAATGGAGGACTGAATAGTGGCTACCCCTCCTCCCTACCCTCCACCCCTGTGATCAGCCACAGAGAGCTGCGGGGCGGGGCAGGGGCGGTGGCAGCGGTAGAGGGTGGTGGCAGTATCACCTCCTCAGGGTCCATGAGAAACATCCCTCAACGGCGGACCTCTCTGTTCAAGGTCAGTTACTGTTCTCAGAATCTCTGGTGATCAAATTATTGGAATCTTTCATCAGCGGAACAATGTTTCAAAGAGCCATATGAGCTAAAATAAATGTACAGTTTAACATACAGTAATAGTCACACAGTTTCGCATCTGTCCTGTACACTTGTGTCAGTCCATATTTATACCTGTCACACTCTCATCTCTAACCCTATAATGTTGATACAACTTCTCTCAGAACCGTCGAGGCAGTGGCAGTGAAAAGAATGTTGACCCTAAAGGTGACGTGGGCAGTGGCCGGGCCATCGCTATCAAACAGGTCAGTGTGACACACACTGGATATTGTGTATAATGAATAGATTAGTTCCAGTTCTTCAGTCACCTAATGACATTAAACCCATTGTTTGTAACAGAGTATCCTATCAAAGCGGAGTGGGAGCTCACTGAACAAAGAGTGGAAGAAGAAATATGTCACTCTGTCCAACAACGGCTCACTGGTCTATCACCCCAGCCACAATGTAAGTCACACCACAATCAACCAGACCAACACCAGTAACATGATCTCATCTTAGTTATCAGATACAAAACCAGTCAAAAGTTTGGACACACCTACTCATTCGAGGGGTTTTCTTTATTTGTACTATTTTCTACATTGTATAATAATAGTAACGACATCAAACTATGAAATAACACATATGGAATCATGTAGTAACCAAAAAAGTGTTAAACAAATCAAAATATATTTTAGATGTTAGATTCTTCAAAGTAGCCACCCTTTGCCTTGATGGCAACTTTGCACACTCTTGGCATTCTCTCAACCAGCTTCATGAGGTAGTCACCTGGAATGCATATCAATTAACTAGTGTGCCTTGTTAAAAGTTAATTTGTGGAATTTCTTTCCTTCTTAATGCGTTTGAGCCAATCAGTTGTGTTGTGACATGGTAGCGGTGGTATGCAGAAGATAGCCCTATTTGGTAAAATACCATGGCAAGAACAGTTCAAATAAGCAAAGAGAAATGACAGTCCATCATTACCTTAAGACACGAAGGTCAGTCAATCCGGAACATTTCAATAACTTTGAGAGTTTCTTCCAGTGCAGTCGCAAAAAACATCAAGTGCTATGATGAAACTGGCTCTCATGAGGACCGCCACTGGAAAGGAAGACCCAGAGTTACCTCTGCTGCAGAGGATAAGTTAATTAGAGTTACCAGCCTCAGATTGCAGCCCAAATAAATGCTTCACAGAGTTCAAGTAATAGACACATCTCAACATCAGCTGTTCAGAGAAGACTGTGAATCAGGCCTTCATGGACGAATTGCTGCAAAGAAACCACCACTAACGGACACCAATAATAATGAGAAGCTTGCTTAGGCCAAGAAACACGGGCAATGGACATTAGACCGGTGTAAATCTGTCCTTTGGTTTGATGAGTCCACATTTGAGATTTTTGTGAGATGCAGAATAGTTGAACGGATGATTTCCACATGTGTAGTCCCCACTTTGAAGCATGGAGGAGGAGGTGTGATGATGTGGGGCTGCTTTGCTGGTGACACTGTGGGTGATTTATTTAGAATTCAAGGCACACTTAACCAGCATGGCTACCACAGCATTCTAATGCGATACGCCATCCCATCTGGTTTGCACTCAGTGGGACTATCATTTGTTTTTCAACAGGACAATGACCCAACACACCTCCAGGCTGTGTAAGGGCTATTTGACCAAGAAGGAGAGTGATGGAGTGCTGCGTCAGATGACCTGGCCTCCACAATCACCTGACCTCAACCCAATTGAGATGGTTTAGGATGAGTTGGACCGCAGAGTGAAGGAAAAGCTGCCAACAAGTGCTCAGCATATGTGGGAACTCCTTCAAGGCTGTTGGAAAAGCATTCAAGGTGAAGCTGGTTGAGAGAATGCCAAGCATGTGCAAGGCTGTCATCAAGGAAATGTGACTACTGTAAGGGGTGCATACTGGCGGCAGAGAAGTCAGACGCAGGAGAGCAAAAACTGTGTTTCCAACAGAGCGGTTTAATAATAATAACCCACCGGAAACCAGAACAATCAATAAATGGGTACAAAACCCGACGCACACCAGAATTAACGTGCACAAGCACTTACAATAAACAATACCGGACAAGGACATGGGGGAACAGAGGGTTAAATACACAATATGTAATTGATGGAATTGAAACCAGGTGTGTGGGAAGACAAGACAAAACAAATGGAAAATCAAAGGTGGATCGGCGATGGCTATAAGACATGTGACGTCGACCGCCGAACGTCGCCCCAACAAGGAGAGGGACCGACTTCGGAGGAAGTCGTGACAGCTACTTTGAAGAACCTTAAAATCTAAAATAGATTTGGATTTGTTTAACACTTTTTTGGTTACTACATGATTCCATATGTGTTATTTCTTAGATTTGATGTCTTCACTATAATTCTACAATGTAGAAAATTTTTAAAAAATAAAGAAAAACCCTTGAATGGGTAGGTGTGTCCAAACTTTTGACTGGTACTGTATACAATGGGGCAAAAAAGTATTTAGTCAGCCACCAATTGTGCAAGTTCTCCCACTTAAAAAGATGAGAGAGGCCTGTAATTTTCACCATAGGTACACTTCAACTATGACAGACAAAATGAGAAAAAATCTAGAAAATCACATTGTAGGATTTTTAATGAATTTATTTGCAAATTATGGTGGAAAATAAGTATTTGGTCACCTACAAACAAGCAAGATTTCTGGCTCTCACAGACCTGTAACTTCTTCTTTAAGAGGCTCCTCCACTCGTTACCTGTATTAATGGCACCTGTTTGAACATGTTATCAGTATAAAAGAAACCTGTCCACAACCTCAAACAGTCACACTCCAATCTCCACTATGGCCAAGACCAAAGAGCTGTCAAAGGACACCAGAAACAAAATTGTAGACCTGCACCAGGCTGGGAAGACTGAATCTGCAATAGGTAAGCAGCTTGGTTTGAAGAAATCAACTGTGGGAGCAATTATTAGGAAATGGAAGACATATAAGACCACTGATAATCTCCCTCGATCTGGGGCTCCACGCAAGATCTCACTCTGTGGGGTCAAAATGATCACAAGAACGGTGAGCAAAAATCCCAGAACCACACGTAGGGACCTAGTGAATGACCTGCAGAGAGCTGGGACCAAAGTAACAAAGCCTACCATCAGTAACACACTACGCCGCCAGGGTCTCAAATCCTGCAGTTTCAGACCTGTCCCCCTGCTTAAGCCAGTACATGTCCAGGCCCGTCTGAAGTTTGATAGAGAGCATTTGGATGATCCAGAAGAAGATTGGGAGAATGTCATATGGTCAGATGAAACCAAAATATAACTTTTTGGTAAAAACTCAATTCGTCATGTTTGGAGGACAAAGAACGCTGAGTTGCATCCAAAGAACACCATACCTACTGTGAAGCATGGGGGTGGAAACATCATGCTTTGGGGCTGTTTTTCTGCAAAGGGACCAGGACGACTGATCCGTGTAAAGGAAAGAATGAATGGGGCCATGTATCGTGAGATTTTGAGTGAAAACCTCCTTCCATCAGCAAGGGCATTGAAGATGAAACGTGGCTGGGTCTTTCAGCATGACAATGATCCCAAACACACCTCCCGGGCAACGAAGGAGTGACTTCGTAAGAAGCATTTCAAGGTCCTGGAGTGGCCTAGCCTGTGTCTCCAGATCTCAACCGCATAGAAAATCTTTGGAGGGAGTTGAAAGTCCGTGTTGCCCAGCAACAGCCCCAAAACATCACTGCTCTAGGGGAGATCTGCATGGAGGAATGGGCCAAAATACCAGCAACAGTGTGTGAAAACCTTGTGAAAACTTACAGAAAACTTTTGACCTCTGTCATTGCCAACAAAGGGTATATAACAAAGTATTGAGATAAACTTTTGTTATTGACCAAATACTTTTTTTCCACCATAATTGGCAAATAAATTCATTAACCTGTTGCGTCGACCAAACCCGGATCCGGGATTCTATTTACAGACCTAAGCTCATTACCATAACGCAACGTTAACTATTCATGAAAATCGCAAATGAAATGAAAAAAATATGCCATCTCTCAAGCTTAGCCTTTTGTAAACAACACTGTCATCTCAGATTTTCAAAATATGCTTCTCAACCATAGGAAAACAATCATTTGTGTAAAAGTGGCTAGCTAGCGTAGCATTTAGCGTTAGCATTAGCGTTAGCATCCAGCGCGCAAGATTTCAACAAAAACATAAAAGCCTTCAAATAAAATAATTTACCTTTGAAGAACTTCGGATGTTTTCAATGAGGAGACTCTCAGTTAGATAGCAGATGCTCAGTTTTTCCAAAAAAGATTCTTTGTGTATTAGAAATAGCTCCGTTTTGTACATCACATTTGGCTACCAAAAAAAAAACGAAAATTCAGTCCTCAAAACGCGAACTTTTTTCCAAATTAACTCCATAATATCGACTGAAAACATGGCAAACGTTGTTTAGAATCAATCCTCAAGGTGTTTTTCACATATCTCTTCAATGATATATCGTTCGTGGAAGCATGGTTTCTCCCCTCAATCAAATGGAAAAGTACAAGCAGCTGACGTTTGCGCACCGAATTCCACGCAGGACACCAGGCGGACACTTGGAAAATGTAGTCTCTTATGGTCAATCTTCCAATGATATGCCTACAAATACGTCACAATGCTGCAAACACCTTGGGGAAACGACAGAAAGTGTAGGCTCATTCCTTGCGCAATCACAGCCATATAAGGAGACAATGGAAAACAGAGCTTCAGAGATTCTGCTCATTTCCTGCTTGACGCATCATCTTGGTTTCGCCTGTAGAATGAGTTCTGGGGCACTTACAGACAATATCTTTGCAGATTCTGAAACTTCAGAGTGTTTTCTTTCAAAAACTGTCAAGAATATGCATAGTCGAGCATCTTTTCGTGACAAAATATCACGCTTAAAACGGGAACGTTTTTTATCCAAAAATGAAACAGCGCCCCTAGAGATCCAACAGGTTAAATATCCTACAATGTGATTTTCTGGAATTTTTTTCCTAATTTTGTCTATCATAGTTGAAGTGTACCTATGATGAAAATTACAGGCCTCTCTCATATTTTTAAGTGGGAGAACTTGTACAATTGTATATATATTTTTTATGATGTTAAATTAGTTGAAATCTATTTTGATGTGAGAATTCACTGTGCTGAGAACTGTAATACACAGTAAAATTGCAATATTTCGAGAAAATACCCCCCATTTAATTTCTAGTCTCGTGAAATTTAGCAAATCAATCTAGTTTAACAGGTATAATCTTGGTGGTTTCAGGACTATATACAGAATTCTCACGCTAAAGAGATCGACCTACTGCGTGTCACAGTGAAGGTTCCAGGGAAACGCCCACCAAGGGCAGTCCCACCTTATGGGCCCTCCCCTGGCCTGAACGGTGTGGCCAAGGATGCTGCACCCACAGAGAGCGCCAGTGCCCCATTGTTACCACCAAGCCTTGTGCCTGTTGAAGAACAGCCTGGTGCATTGTCTTCTCCCAGAGATAGAGGAGTAAAACGTTGTCCATCAACACTGTCCAGCAAGTCACATAGTGCTGGTATGTCAGAAATGTAATAATAATACGTTTCTAATATACAGTATGTCAATGTGGGCTTTGGAGCATGATAGTACCAGAGCTGCAAGTTCCCTCAACACATAACAAACAGTGTTTTATTCATCTTTGTACCCCAATGTCAGATGCTATTGAAGGAGCAACCAGTCCCCCTTTTGGAAAAGATGGTCAATCCTCTCCAATGATGGACAAAAGGAAGAAAACAAGGAAGAAGAGTATGAACCAGAAAGGCGACACAGCTATTGGACAGGCTGAAGGTGAGCACTGGGCCTCCTACTGTACATCTCTACCAGATTATTCTGCACTCTATATAAATCTATTTTGCTGTTATTTTCCTTCATCTCCTGCTAATCTGGGCTAAGCTGTTGCCCCGCAGCCAAGCACAAAATGTGGAAATTAAAAAGCTTTGGTACCTTGAGAAACAATAACAAGACAGGTAACAACAAGGAACAGTGAGGAGCTGACTGGCTCACTGTATCTACCTGTTGTTTTATGCCTGTTTGTCTGTTTGTCTCTCTACCTAGCAAGTGTATTAGACATTTTGGATTGACCTGTGATTTGTAAGGTTTGTTGTTGGTTTTCGTTACTTTCTTTCTCTCAATCACCCTTTTTCAACTTTTTTGCATCATGCACAATGTCTGCCGGCTCGGTGTCCTTTTTTAAAATGATCAGCAAACATCTCATCGTGATGAAGTGAGTCTGTGTTTATGCTGGTTACATGTGCTTTTTGTGTATGTACTGTAAAGAAGTGTTAACCAGGATTTGAACTTACTAAATATGGCGAACTAATGGTATTACATTTTCAACGTGTCTTTGTAGATGAGGAGAATACTGGCTTCATCATCGTGTCCAGCACAGGGCAGACGTGGCACTTTGAGGCCCAGAGTCTGGAGGACAGAGATGCCTGGGTGACGGCCATAGAGAGCCAGATACTGGCCAGCCTGCAATCCTGTGAGAGCCTCAGGAACAAGGCAAGGAACTGACTGGGCAGCAGCCTGGGATGTGTGGAAATATGTACTGTTTAAAAATAGTATTCAAAGTTGATTTCTTATAATAGACTATATAAATGGAAATAGTTGAAATTGTTTTGAATGTTTTATAGTATATAACATGTATATACGTTCCCTGTGGAACCCTACTGGGGAGTGAAGATAATGCTGATTGGCTGTGTACTGACAGGCGTTGCGGTCCAAGTTGCTGATTCCTTAGAGACGTATTCAGTCACAATGCACATCCACTTCATACTTGTGAAATGTCAACTATGTGTTCTTTCATAGGCACGGAGGAGCAGCCAGAGTGAGGCGGTGGCCATACAGGCCATTCGCAATGCCAAGGGCAACAGCTTCTGTGTGGACTGTGAAGCACCAAGTGGGTTTCTAGACTTGACCTCCTCTCTCACTCTCTTTATATATATCTCTAACTCTCTAGTTAAAAACGTATTCTATTCAATGTCCATGCATGTGCAAAGAGGTCAGTATTATACTATCTACCAGATACAGCCATTCATTTTTTTCAGTAGTAATGAAAAAGTAGTCATTAGTGCAAAATGATTGATTACGTTAGAAGCAGCCTTTATTTTACTCAATCCCTTACTCTCGATCTCAATCCCTCTGCTCTGGTTTGGATGTCCTCTCCAGACCCCACATGGGCCAGCCTCAACCTGGGGGCGTTGATCTGCATCGAGTGTTCAGGGATCCACCGTAATCTTGGGACACACCTGTCCCGCGTCCGCTCTCTGGACCTGGATGACTGGCCCAGGGAGCTGACACAGGTCCTGACTGCCATCGGCAACCACTTGGCCAATAGCATCTGGGAATGCCACACCCAGGGCAGACACAAACCCACACCCAACGCCACACGGTGAGGGTCCTGGTTCAGTGTGATAGATAGGAAACATCTGGATTCTTTATTTATGGTCACCTGTTTCGTGAGAGTTCAAAAGAAAAGCCAATATGTTTGTCCAATGAAGACCATTATTTGACTAGAATAAGATTTAAATAGTTGAATCCAAGAATGTGTTGCAGATGATCAAATCAAATCAAAGTTTATTTGTCACGTGCGCCAAATACAACAGTGAAATGCTTACTTACAGGCTCTAACCAATAGTGCAAAAAAAGTATTAGGCGAACAATAGGTGAGAAAATAAATAAAAACAACAGTAAAAAGACAGGCTATATACAGTAGCGAGGCTATAAAAGTAGCGAGGCTACATACAGACACCGGTTAGTCAGGCTGATTGAGGTGGTATGTACATGTAGATATGGTTAAAGTGACAATGCATATATGATGAACAGAGAGTAGCAGTAGCGGAAAAGACGGGTTGGCGGGTGGTGGGACACAATGCAGATAGCCCGGTTAGCCAATGTGTGGGAGCACTGGTTGGTCGGGCCAATTGAGGTAGTATGTACATGAATGTATAGTTAAAGTGACTATTTATATATGATAAACAGAGAGTAGCAGCAGCGTAAATGAGGGTTTGGGGGGGGCACACAGTGCAAATAGTCCGGGTAGCCATTTGATTACCTGTTCAGGAGTCTTATGGCTTGGGGGTAAAAACTGTTGAGAATACTTTTTGTCCTAGACTTGGCACTCCGGTACCGCTTGCCATGCGGTAGTAGAGAGAACATCTTTTTAGTTTCCTGAGGGGGAATATGCTTTGTCATGCCCTCTTCACGACTGTCTTGGTGTGTTTGGACCATTCTAGTTTGTTGGTGATGTGGACACCAAGGAACTTGAAGCTCTCAACCTGCTCCACTACAGACCCGTTGATGAGAATGGTGGCGTGCTCGGTCCTCCTTTTCCTGTAGTCCACAATCATCTCCTTAGTCTTGGTTACGTTGAGGGATATGTTGTTATTCTGGCACCGGCCAGGTCTCTGACCTCCTCCCTATAGGCAGTCTCTTCGTTGTCGGTGGCGAGGCTATAAAAGTAGCGAGGCTACATACAGACACCGGTTAGTCAGGCTGATTGAGGTGGTATGTACATGTAGATATGGTTAAAGTGACAATGCATATATGATGAACAGAGAGTAGCAGTAGCGGAAAAGACGGGTTGGCGGGTGGTGGGTGGCGGGACACAATTCAGATAGCCCGGTTAGCCAACTGTTGTGTCGTCTGCAAACTTAATGATGGTGTTGGAGTCGTGCCTGGCCACTCAGTCTAGGGTGAACAGGGAGTACAGGAGGGGACTGAGCACGCACCCCTGGGGGTCTCCTGTGTTGAGGATCAGCGTGGCAGATGTGTTGCTACCTACCCTCACCACCTGGGGTTGGCCCGTCAGGAAGTCCAGGATCCAGTTGCAGAGGGAGGTGTTTAGTCCCAGGATCCTTAGCTTAGTGATGAGCTTTGAGGGTACTATGGTGTTGAACGCTGAGCTGTAGTCAATGAATAACATTCTCACATAGGTGTTCCTTTTGTCCAGGTGGGAAAAGGCAGTGTGGAGTGCAATAGAGATTGCATCATCTGTGGATCTGTTTGGGCGGTATGCAAATTGGAGTGGGTCTAGGGTTTCTGGGATAATGTTGTTGATGTGAGCCATTACCAACCTTTCAAAGCACTTCATGGCTACGGACGTGAGTGCTACGGGTCTGTGGTAATTTAGGCAGGTTGCCTTCGTGTTCTTGGGCACAGGGACTATGGTGGTCTGCTTGAAACATGTTGGTATTACAGACTCAATCAGGGACATGTTGAAAATGTCAGTGAAGACACCTGCCAGTTGGTCAGCACATGCCTGGAGCACACGTCCTGGAAGATACTGTATGTTGCCACAGAGATCTCTCTCTTGATCCATGAGCAGTTTCCGTGGTAACTCACCTGTATGCTTGTGTCTCTCTCACAGAGAGGAGAGAGAATCATGGATCCGTGCAAAATACGAGCAGCGTGTGTTTGTGGCACCCCTGCCTGCTCCAAGCCCCACAGGCCCAGGGGACACTGCGATGTCTGTGTGTCTGCTCTCCGCGGTGACAGAGAGGGATTTGCCCAGGCTCCTACTGCTCCTGGCCCACAGCAACAAGGAGCAGATCAACACTGCCCTGGCCAACGGAGGAACACCCTCACAGCCACAGCCTCACACCTCCCTGCACGCTGCCTGTCAGCTGGGTGATGTCGTAATGACACAGCTGCTAGTCTGGGTAAGGCCCTGGTCTCGACAAATTATTTGTTGATGATGATCTTCCCCAAGCACCGGACACAAATTGTTGGCCTTTAGCCCAAGTCAAGTGTTGTCACATGAAAATAATGAATGAATTAATTCACATATTCTCAATGATTATATTTTGGGGTAATTTTATACAGAATGTAAATGGTGAATTGTTCAATCTCTCCCTCCCTGCAGTATGGAAGTGATGTGAAGGCCAGGGATCCTCAGGGCCGGACAGCCATGACCATGGCTAGAAAAACTGGGAGCAAAGAGTGTGCTGACATCCTCCTGCAACATGGCTGCCCTAACGAGGTCTCACCTAATTGACGCACACTTGGTGTCTCCCATAGACCTAGCACTTCCAGCCTCAGCAGCCTGGCTCATACCAATTCCAGGAAGAGGGTTTTGTATCTTTAACGGCCATGGAAGCACACAAAGGCTGGTGAAAAAAGCTTCTATGGATGTGGTTTTGAAAGTGAGGAAGGTAACAAGAATATAAAGAAGGTACTCCACTTACAAAAGTAAAGCACAGAAAGAAAACATATCAAGCAACTAAAAAAGCAATATTCATTCAATTTTTAAAGGCAAATATATTGCTGAAATTGTCAATGGTTGTCTGTTTACAAATACAAACAAATGAGAAAATATGTGGGTTAAATCTGTAACAAACTATATCTGTTTAGATAATACATTTGCCTGTTTTACAATATTGAGAAGTCATACTGACATACAATGACCGATTATAATGATTTTGTAATATATACTGTACTTTTATGTAATTCTGCCTGCTGGAACATCTAAGACTTGTTTGTAGCCATGCAGGGTAACATTTACAATTCAACAAAATTGACAGCAATTGTTTTCTTTGATTTTCAGAGTACTTTATCAATAGACCATAGGATTTTATCTGACTGTATACTTTCAACCATTTTCTGTTTGTTATTTGTTACAATGTATCTATTTGTCATCTATTTTTCTCACTGTTTCTATTTGAAACGTCTATGAACGGTAAGTAAAATAAATAAAATAACTCCATAAGTAAAAGTCTGTTTTTATGGCCCTCTGGCTCCTGTGTGCCACTGTCATCCAACCGCTGGGGGGCAATACTGACAAATATTTGGTTTTCAAGCAGCCTTCCAGGCATTATTTTGTTTTACGTCATTGCTGTGCGACTGGAAACGACCGATAATAAAAAAGGAAGCTATCGAAAACGTTGACTAAATGGTCGAACATACTGCCTTCTATTGGTAAAGAATATAATATCAACATGATTTTTGAAAGACTTTGTCTATCCTTGTAGAAAGGTGTTTAGAGGTTTGCATTTTGTAGCGTTTGGAATTGGATCATGGCAAACGTAGAAAACTGATGAGCAGCTAGCGTTAGCTAGATAGCCTAACAAATTAGCATTCAATGAAACATTACAATGTTTCCCTAGTCAATTATGTATTCGAGCTCTAATATCTACCTGTTAGTTCAATAAGTATTATATATTTGTTTTACAAGCATGGCACTCGACAAAGCTGCACTCCCCTTAATCTCACAATCAATCAATGGCGCTTGATACTGGATTATGTTATTGCGGACTGATTTAGGCTAGACAATGACGCTGTTGGCTTCCCCTTGTCTCTTCTCCTAGTTGGGATTTGAGTAACACCGCCAGGGAGCGATGAGGATTCGGCTGCAGGGCTCAGGCCACGCCGCTGGCCTCCTCGCCGAGCTCAACCACTGCCGTCTGTCCCGCCTCTTCTGTGATGTCATTCTCCAGGTGGGGAGCCGCGCCTTTGCAGCGCACCGCGCCGTGCTCGCGTGCGCCGGAACCCACTTCCGCAGCCTGTTCTCGGGCAGGGGGACCCAGATCGGAACCTCAGGAGCCACGACAACGTACACTCTGGATTTTGTGTCCCCGGCCAATTTTGAGAAGGTGCTGACTTTCATCTACACTGGAGAGATCTTCACAGACCTGATAGATGTAGGAGTGCTGTATGAGCTGGCAGAGAGGCTGGGTGTGAGAGAGCTGGTGAGGGCCTGTCACGCTACCTTCCCTGACCTGCAGCAACCGGGCTCTGGCTCTGCAGACTGTGTGGTGGATGGAGACCTGGACCCTGACATGGTTGCTGCTGCAGCTACTGCTGCTGGGTCATCCGTGTGCTCATCCTCTGCAGCGTCTTGTTCCTCCCTGTCATCATCTGCTGGTCCCTCGGCTGCTCCTACTCCAGCGGCGGCCCCCTCACCTCTCCCCCAGGGCAGCAGGGTGGCCAGGCTGGGCCGGGGTGGTGGACACACAGCCCCTCTGTCCCTGTCCCTCAAAGCAGAGGACGTCCAGTCTCACCTGGGCTATGGACAGATGGCCGAAGACAAACGGGTACAGCTGACAGGAGATCAGCAGAGTTCAGTAGACATGTCCACTGTAGCTGTTGAGGCTACACCTGGACCTCCCCTGCAGCTGAAGACTGAGGAGGTGGTGGTGGGAGACGGGGTTGATAACGGTGAGGAGGAACAGATGGTAGTTAGTGGGAGTAGGGCTGGTTCTGTACCTCCATGTGTATCTGACTCCTGCTCCTACCCCGACTCGTCAGCCCAGCTGGGAGGGGACATCTGTGGGGTGAGGGAGGCCCCCTCGTCCTCCTCTGGAGACCCCCTGGACAGCCTGCAGATGGGAGTGGTGGAGGCTGGGGTGGGAGGTGTGATCTCTGACCATGCAGGGGTCATCTTTGGGGGGGGGGGGATGATGAAGACGATGATGAAGAAAACGAGGAAGAGAGAGAGCATTTGCAGGGAGATGAAGAAGGGACTGATGGAGGAGTGGACCAGTGGCGACAGCTGGCTGGAGAGATCATCGAGTTGAGCGATGGCGAGAACTACATGGAGGAGGAAGATGAGGAGGAGGATGAAGACGAGGACTTGGTGTGTGTGGAGAACGGAGCAGCGGTCAGTACAGGGGGTGTGAACACTGGCCAGGTGTCATCGGTTCAGGGTATAATGGCGTGTAAAGCCTGTGGAATGGCACTGTTGGCCGACTCTGCTTCCCTGAGGGCCCACGCAGAGACCCACCTCTCTGAGACAGGAGCCTGCAGGGTGTGTGGGGCATCTTTCCCCGGAGACCGTGGCGCCAGCATCACCCACGCCTTGTCCCATGTGGTGTTCTCTTGTGACATGTGTCATCTCCAGTTCAACAGCCAGGCCAAGTTGGTACGCCACCGGCGCCAAGCTGCAGCCAGGTACACCCTCCCCAGTCAGCTCCACAACGCTACCCAGGGGCACAACGGAGAGCTGCAGTGTGCTGTCTGTAACAAAGCCCTCACCAAGGACTTCCAGGTCAGTTTGGTTTGCTCCACTTTTCCTGAGTGATTTTGCGTTTTTGCTAATGGCGACGGTAAAATATATAGATTGACATAGCTTCATTAAACTCGAGCACACCTATTGCATCGAGGTGGCTATGACATCTATTTTCCCTCCTTGTATTGTTGACATACTGTTTCTCTCCTTCCCCCAGGTCATCAGGGATCACCTGCTGAGTCACGTGTCCATCCAGTCACTGAGCTGTGGTGTGTGCCAGCTGCCCCAGCCCTCCCTATGTGCACTGCTGTGGCACGCCCTCACCCACCTCTCCCTGCCAGTCTACTCCTGCCCGCTCTGCGCCTGCGGCTTCCTAGATCGCCCTCTGCTGGACAGACACATGTTCCTGCATGCTGAGGAGGCCGCCACTGACAGAGAGGCCATGAGGGCTCATAAAGCAGCCGGACCAGAGGGAGAGGAGGAGCTGCGTTGCTTCTTATGCCCACAGACCTTCCGCTCTGCCTCAGCTTTCCAGTACCACCTGAGCTTTCACACCAACGAGGCCCAGGGCAGCCAGGGTTGGGCAGGGAAACGAAAGGCTGACCAGATAGAGTACCCTTCCTCCTGCTCCTCCTCCTCCCCCCTGGAGGCAGGCAGCCTGGGAAAGCTGGGCAACATGGGCTTCGGCTTGGGCTCCTTCAGCCTCTCAGACAAGCTGCTCCAGGGGGCCGTGGCGGCTGGCTTTCCCACAGGCCTCCTGTCCAATGGGAACTCCATGGGTGGCACCATCCCCCGGGAGAAATGGTACCGCTGTCGCTTCTGTGGCAAACGCTTTGCCCACTCTGGCGAGTTCACCTACCACCTGCGCATCCACACTGGGGAGAAGCCCTACCAGTGCAAGGTGTGCCTGAGGTTCTTCCGAGGGCGCTCCACCATGATCTGCCACTTGAAGACCCACGCCGGGGCACTCATGTACCGCTGCACCATTTGCGGCCTCTACTTTTCCACGCTCAAGCTGGTGTCCTCCCACATGGACGTCCACAAGGACCACCTGCCTCCAGACTTCAACATAGAGCAGACCTTCATGTACAATGACCACTCCAAAGAACCCCTCCCCGCCCTGGACACCTGATAAGCTGGTGTCTGTCTTTCACTTCCTTTTCTTCCCTCCATCTCTTTGTCTGCCTGTCTCTCGTCCATTCTCTCCCTCTTTTCCACTCGCTTTCAATACCTCTTTCTGGTTGTGGACCATATCTATAGCCGTGTAGAATGTATTTCACTTGTTTTATGTCTGTATTTCAGATGGTATTATGGATCGAAGAGACCTGTTTTGTAGCATAGTGTAGCCGGAAAGGTCATCTTTATTGGAAGAAGCTAAGCCACTTGGTGGCAGTATATCTATTGTGGTCTATGGAAGGAAGGACGTGCTACTGTTTACTGACTGTTTTCAACGCAAGTCCATTGGCTTTTCCTAAGTTGCAGTCAAACGTTGTCTTAAGTGTCTTATTACTCAGTTTTACAAAAAATGAATAACATTTTTCTATCACTGTACGCATTTTGTCAGTTACATGTACATCCATTTTTATATTAAACATGTGACAGACCATTCATGTATGTCTGAGTGAAACAATATTTGCCACGCTGCACCAAGCATATGTACCCATTAACATGGGTTAAGTGTACCGGACCCATCATACTTTGTAACTGAAGAATGGGAGGATGAATGAGGCCTTGCTGTATCTGTTCCCTAGGAAACCATTTAGGTACATCTTCCTCAAAGCATTTATGTAGTGATAGACCATAATGCAGACATTATATAGTAGTTCATATGTGTTACTGATCAGATGGTATGAACGGTAGTTTCCAACCAGAGTGCCATTTAGTCACGCAAGAGTTTTAAAAATCACAGGAAATCATGTCTGCCTTGTCTCAGCATTTCAAAGGCACTACGTTATGAGTATTGTGTTTTGTAGACTTGTGGTCCTTCATGTGCTCACTTTGGGCATGATGACATTTAAACAACTATTTGGTGTCTCACCTCATCAGTCGGATGAAACTATTTATTATATTTATTTTATGTACTTTTTTTTTAATGAGAACTATGAACGTTGGCCTTTATATCTCGTTTCTAGTTCTGGAAAGAATAAAGTAAATATAACAAAATGTTGATCTCACTCTCCTAACCCTAATGCTTTGTTTTTTCTTTATTGTATTTGATCTGTTATGTTTGCTGCCACAGAACACATTCATCATTACATTTTAATGATGCATATGCATTTATGCACAATTTGCGTGTTTATCTAGATCCTGCTTTGGGACTGGTGACCTTTGAACCTGTAATGCTGTTCTGTTCTTGGTATGCTGCTTCCTCCCATTGTGCTGTATGTGAAGTGAAACCTAAGCCTTTTCTCCCTCTTATTACCATGTCAACATCGTTAAACCAACATAAACGGACTTCCCAGTGAAAGCAAACTTAGGCAAGTATTCAACTAAAAAATGAGGACTGATTTTGTACAATCAGACCTGTGTTGAAATAATACTCAGGGTATTTTTTTATATTACTTTCAGACATTTGGAAGTATTTAGATATTTATTTGAAAAGACAAGTAGTTGAATATTGGAATGTATTTGGAAATACTCACACTAATATGCATTTAATAACCCATGCATTTGAAAATAAGTACTTAAATACTTAAAAATAGTAGGCTATTTATAGGAAATGTAAATACTTTCAATGTTGATTTGGGACAGATTTGAAAATACTCAAACAGAAAATAAGTATTTAAGTAACTAATCAAATATAATTTTACCCAGGTCTGCATAAAATAAAAGTAATAACATTTAAGAGATGTTTTCCAGATACAGATTAATCCTAGTCCTGGACTGAAAAGTTTATTTCATGGAGAATATCCATTGAAAGTGCTATTTAGTCCAGGACTATGCTTAATCTCTGGGAAACCAGCCCATCAAAAATGTTTCACACCAGATAGGTGCAGTGAAATGTGATGTTTTAAAAGGTCAGTCGTTGTAGTAAGGCAGCCCGTAGCAAATTAGGGTTAAGTGCCTTACTCAAGGGCACGTTAACAGTTAATTTCACCTTGTTGGCTCAGGTATTTGAACCAGCGACCTTTTGGTTACTGGCTCAACACTAGGCTACCTGCCTCCTTCTACGGGAGCTATTCATAATCTTGCCTTTATTTTTCCCTATCGTAAATAATCAAAAGGGGAAGTTGATTTTGATATTAACACAATCATCCTGTTTGAAATACTTTTATTCAACACATTTACAAATTCAGCAGAAAAAAAAAGTTGCTGTGGAAATTAAGATCTGTTTATATGTTTGTGTAATCAAAATGTTTTACATTTAGCAGTTGCATTTCAATTTTACAAGTTGTTTATACTCAGTAGTTATAAGTTTTAAATCTCATCCATGTTACACAGAGGAAAATGTTTATTTGCGAGGAAGCTTCTCTTCACCCAGCGATGTAATGACTAATTCTGTCCTCCAGAAGTTCCTAGATATTGGTGCCACAAGTTCCTGTGGAAGTTCAAAGAAAAAAATCCGAAAGCGTTTCTTTCCTTCCTCTGTTTACAACATTATTGATGTGCTGAAAGAGAAAAATGGGAGACAGATGAGAGGGACAGAGAGCCCATCATTTACATTACAATTTCTTAGTGACCAAGGCTGAATCCTGATTCTCCACAATTCTCCATAAATGTGTACTTGCACACTGCTGGTCATGTTTTCTTTTGTTTTATAATGTAAGAAACTCCCTTCAGCCAATGCTTACACCAATCAAATACTTTGAAATGAAAGTGTGCAAGTGTACACTTTGGGAGAAGGGTGAACAATCTGGACCCAAGAGAGTCAGACTAACAAATCTTGTCTTGTGACATGTCTAGCCTGTGAAGGCAGCACACGCTTCAGTAACAGCTTTCAAGTTCCCCTTTCCTCCATTGTCCTTCGGTGATGATGGCTAGTTAAGTCTCAATGTGACACTGGTGCTTCCTTTTTCTACAACCCAGCAACATCAGAGTGACTGGTGCTCATGTTGCTAAGCTTGCATTCCTTCTTCCTAGTGTCTGGTCCTCCTGCGTTGGGTGCAGTTTCTTGGGGATTCGACCCTCTTGGGAACTCCCTGGGTACATAGTGGACCACAGCGTTGATCAGGTTGGAACGGAAGCTCTTGCTGAGGAAGTTGTAAAGGACAGGGTTGGCGATGCAGTGGAAGAGCGACAGGCCCTCAACCACACCGTAGGAGTTATAGAGCACCTCCACTGTGTTGCAGCTGAACACGTGAGGGTCCAGATCATCCACCATCATCAGGAACAAGACGATGTGGTACGGCAGCCAGCAGAGGACAAACACCAGGGAGTACACATGCACCAGCCAGACGTCCCGTTTTCCCTGCACGTCTGGAGCGGAGCGCACCGCTCGGGCTATCAAGATGTTACAGGTGACGATGATGGAGGCCGGGCCCAGGAACTGGAAGATGAGGCAGAGGAAGGAGACGGAGACAAACCACTCAGTGTAGTTGTTCTCTGGCAGCATGTAGCAGCCCGGCTCGTCCCACTCCAGCAGGTCCATGTGGACGTTCTCCAGCAGAGCCAGGAACAGGGAGAGGAGCCAGAGACCACCGCAGAGTAACCAGCGGCGACGTCTGGCTACGGGGAAGCAGGCAGGAGACGAGGGCCTGGACAGGGACAGGTAGCGCTCCAGGGTCATGAAGGCCAGGAAGAAGGAGCTGCTATAGAAGTTGATCACGTAGATGAGGTGGGTGACTTTACATAGGAAGCGGCCCCACAGCCATACCTTGTCCATGGTTACCTCCAGCATGTAGAAGGGCAACATCAGAACCACCATCAGGTCCGACAAGCTCACGTTGATGACGCAGAACAAGACGCCGTTGGCCGAGTGTCGCCGGCGCCAATTGACCCAGACCACCAGGGTGTTTTCAGCCAGCCCCACCATGAACAGCAGCAGGTAGAGCAGGAACAAGGCGATCCGCTGATAGTCCTTATCCAGATTGAGGGTGCACTCGTAGACGAACCAGGGCGTGCCATTGAAGAAATTTAACGAGGAGTTGTGCAAGTCAAATTCGTTCATTGTCTATTGAAAGCAGAGGAAATTGTTAGCCGTGTTAAGAGTTTAGAATTGGTAATCAGATTAAAGTCAGACATAATTTAAACAGTGGAGGACGTGCAGCGGTGAAACATGCATTTCTGTCTGGTTCTGAGCTGCAAGATGAAATGTGAGGAGCATTTCACACCAGAGAATTGTCATGAAGAATATATATATATATATATATATAGTTTATTTTTTTAATCAACCTGAGACAAAGTCAGACACTATGGCGTATGTGTGCACCAGCTAATTTGAGATAATCATAATTTGCTGTTCTCCCCCCAGGTTTCCTCTTATCATAATAATACAGCCAAAAAATGCATGAATAAATGACTTTATGTAGATCATAATGAGGTAATTAAAGAATAAATATTCACAAATTAAGTTTTTCATTTTTCACTCTTAGTGTATCAAGTCTAAACTCAAATCGTTAAATTCTACTAGAGGTAAAGAACAGCAGGAAGCCGTACTGTTGTGATACATACAGTACCTTGATGTGCTGTGGCGAGGAGAACCTGGTGATAGATGATGAGTGGTTAGGAAAGGTCCCTCAGGGCAGGGGGTTCTGGTGATCTGCCTGCCTGGGGAGTTAGCTGAGGCTTGGAGGAGCGAGGAGGCTCGACTGGCTCTGGGGTCCTGGAGAATCTGTGCTTAGTTCAGGCTGACTGGACTGACAGACAAAGCCCTCTCCTCCCCCGTCCTGTCTTCTCAGTGCCAGAGTTGACAGGACATCCTAAGGAGGGGGGTGGGGGTTGGTAGTGTGGAGAAGAGCAGGAAAGCCTTGACTGTGGAGCTGCCAGGGGGTAAATACTGGCCTGTGTCCCAAATAGCTCCCCATTCCCAATTTAGTGGAGTACTTTTTATTGCCTTGTTTAAAACTAATGCATTATATAGGTAGTACGGTGCCATTTGAAAAGCTGTTACAGGGTCAGTGTGACTGGGTGAAACAGGGAAAGCAGCTTACCTAGAATCTCTACCATTACCTCCATAACACCTGCAAACTTAGCATTGTTGCTTAGTACATCACACATATTGTATGCTCCTCTATCAACCCTTTATATTTCCTTCACATATAAAGTAAGTGGTAAATACAGTGCATTTGGAAAGTATTCAGACCCCTTACCTTTTTCCACATTTTGCTAAATCAAACATTGATTAAATAAATGTTTTTCTTATCAATCTACACACAATACCCCATAATGATGAAGTGGAAACAGATTTGCAAATGTATTAAATATGAAAAACAAATACTTTATTTACATAAGTATTCAGACCGTTTGCTATGAGACTCTGAGACTCTATGAGACGGGGGGCGGCAGGTAGCCTAGTGGTTAGGGTGATGGACTAGTAACCGAAAGGTTGCAAGATTGAATCCCCGAGCTGACAAGGTAAAAATATGTCGTTCTG
Source organism: Oncorhynchus clarkii lewisi (assembly GCF_045791955.1). Taxonomy (NCBI): domain Eukaryota; kingdom Metazoa; phylum Chordata; class Actinopteri; order Salmoniformes; family Salmonidae; genus Oncorhynchus; species Oncorhynchus clarkii. Next base: position 66,477,324 of record NC_092155.1, read on the forward strand.
CCCCTGAACAAGGCAGTTAACCCACTGTTCCTAGGCTGTCATTGGAATTAAAAATTTGTTCTTAACTGACTTGCCTAGTTAAATAAAAGGTCAAATAAAAAAAAAAAAACTACCATAATCACTGTGACCAAGAAAGCGAAGGTAACCTGCCTAAATCACCACATGTTTCCATGTGGTGTAGCATGGAAAGCAGGAAAGCAGGAAAGCATGTTTCCTTTCAAAGCCATGAAGTGCTTTGAAAGGCTGGTCATGGGTCACAACACAATCATCCCGGAAACCCTAGACCCACTCCAATTCGCATACAGCCCTAACAGATCCGCATATGACGCAATCTCAAATCCCACTCCACACTGCCCTTTCCCACCTGGACAAAAGGAACACCTATGTGAGATTTCTGATCATTGACAACAGTTCAGTGGTCAACACCATAGTGACCACAAAGCTCATCACTAAGCTAAGGACCCTGGGACTAAACACCTTCCCTCTGCAACTGGATCCTGAACTTCCTGACGGCCGTCCCCAGGTGGTAAGGGTAAGCAACAACACATCTGCCACGGTGATCCTCAATACGGGGGCCCCTCAGGGGTGCGTGCTTAGTCCTCTCCTGTACTCCCTGTTCACCCCACGACTGTGTGGCCAAGCACAACTCCAACACCATCATTAAGTTTGCTGATGACAACAGGTTGTAGGCCTGATCACAGACAACGATGAGACAGACTATAGGGAGGAGATCAGAGACCTGGCAGTGTGGTGCCATGACAACAACCTCTCTCAACGTGAGCAAAACCAAGGAGCTGATCATGGACTACAGGAAAGGGAGGGCAAAACAGGCCCCCATTAATATCTACGGGGCTGAAGTTCCTTGTTGTCCACATCACCAACAAACTATCATGGTCCAAACACACCAAGACAGTTGTGAAGAAGACACGACAACACCTTTTACCAGTCAGGAGACTGAAAGGATTTGGCATGGGTCCTGAGATCCTCAAAAAGTTCTACAGCTGCACCATCGAGACCATCCTGACCGGTTGCATCGCCGCCTGGTATGGCAACTGCTCGGCATCCGACCGAAAGGCGCTACAGAGGGTAGTGCGTACGGCCCAGTACATCACTGGGGCCAAGCTTCCTGCCATCCAAGACATATATGCTAGGCAGTTTCAGAGGAAGGCCCAAAACATTGTCAAAGACTCCAGTCACACAGGTCATAGACTGTACGGTACCAGTGCGCCAAGTCTAGGTCCAAAAGGCACCTTAATAGCGTCTACCCCAAGCTATAAGACTGCTGAACAATTAATCAAATGGCCACCTGGACTATTTACATTGACACCCCACCCATTTGTTTTTACACTGCTGCTACTCACTGTTTATTATCTATGCATAGTCACTTTAACCCTACCTACATGTACAAAATTACCTTGACCAACCGGTACCCCTTGTATATAGCCTTGTTATTTTTATTTAATTGTGTTTAATTTTATTTAGTAAATATTTTCTTAACCAACAATGCAGTTCAATAAAGTTAAGGGCTTGTAAGTAAGCATTTCACGCTGTTGTATTCAGCACGTGACAAAAACTTGATTTAATGAAAACCTGCTCCAGAGTGCTCAGGACCTCAGACTGGGGCGAAGGTTCACCTTCCAACAGAACAACAACCCCACACAGCCAAGGCAACGCAGGAGTGGCTTCGGAACAAGTCTCTGAATGTCCTTGAGTGGCCCAGCCAGAGCCCAGATTTGAACCCGATCAAACATCTCTGGAGAGACCTGAAAATAGTTGTGCAGCAACACTCCCCATCCAACCTGACAGAGCTTGAGAGGATCTGCAGAGAAGGTGAAAAACTCCCCAAATACAAGTGTGCCAAGCTTATAGAATCATACCCAAGAAGACTCGAGGCTGTAATCGCTGACAAAGGTGCTTCAAAGGTTTTTTATTTTACCTTTATTTGACTAGGCAAGTCAGTTAATAACAAATTCTTATTTTCAATGACGGCCTAGGAACAGTGGGTTAACTGCCTTGTTCAGGAGCAGAAGACAGATTTTTACCTTGTCAGCTTGTGGCGAAATCTGCACGGAGCCTTCACCGTGCACTGCCACTTTAAGAGCGCATGAGCAGTAAGGAAGGAGAATATAAAGAGAGCTCGTTCAGCTCTTTGGGGAGGGGCTCTTTGGTGGCGCGACAGTTTGATTGTGTGTGCTGTGCTGTAGAAGTTTTGTTTGTTTTCAGCGTGTGTAGTTTATAGAGTGTTTAACTCAATCATCGGTGTAATCGCTCTAGGTCGTGGTTGTTTTCGTTTGGGACCGCGCCCGTTATGGATCGCATGGATTAGTAGCAACATTGTTGCGAAGCTTTAACATACAAACCATCGGACAGTCAGACAGTACACCTGCACGCCTGAAGACCACAGCTAAGATCTCTCTTGTTCTCTTTCTCTTTTTCTCTTCCCTCTATCGTTCCAGTGCTTTACCCTGCAACAGACTCTCTCTATTTTTCCAATGCACTTCCCATTGAAGTTCATTAGAGCTGGACTATTATTGCCCTGCCAGAAGTATTTGGACATTTCAGTTAAAAGGGAGGTTGCTTGCAAATTGTGTATTGTTATGTGAACTGTATTGAGATGTACTAATGACACGTGGCCGAGAAGACTGGACATTTTTAAGGCCTTTGTTGTGTCGATGAACACCCCCCACATTCATACCCTCTGCACTCATCCACTAGAAAATAATACAGATTATTGCAAATCCTATGTTGATGACTGGGTTCATTCTTGTATGCAGTTGCTGTTGAATTGCTCTGCCATTATTAGTATTATTGTATGAGGTATTCTTGTTGGGGTTACCCCTGTGCTGTGATGTGGGTTTTATATGGTGTGTATTATTTTTTCTCTCCACTGGCTATCTGGTAAACAGGCTACACTCTAGGCAGTCTCTTCTGCTGATGTGTGTGGGTCTGGTAGTGGTTCTCTCTATTCTACTCTTTTCCTTTCGGCATGGTTAATACCTGCCTGGCGCCCGAACAAAATCTTTCTTTACCCCTCTCTAATAAATACCGCTACAAGCTCATGGATAACCTTTCGGTTACTAGTCCAACGCTCTAACCACTAGGCTACCTGCCGCCCCAAAGTACTGAGTAAAGGGTCTGAATACTTATGTAAATGTGATATTTCATTTTTTATTTATTTATTTTTTACCTGTTTTTTGCTTTGTCATTATGGGGTAGTGTGTGTAGATTGAGGAATTTAAACAAATAATAAGGCTGTAACGTAAAACAAAATGTGAAAAAAGTTAAGGGGTCTGAATAGTTTCTGAATTTCTCTGTCCAGTTATTCTGCGGCGAACAACAATTCTATAATTCTACCAATTGTCTTCTAAGATGAAACTTCAGTAAAAACACAGCTTAGTTGGTATGAAGGGGCTGTGTGATAAACAAAAAAACAGCCGCTTAACATAAGACAATCCCAGGAAGCCCCTTTAGCCGTAGAGGAGTGATGAATAGCAGAGAGTAGGGGGACATTGGAAGCATCAAACCTCACTGGCGTGAGAGAGCCCTTTAATCTAAACCCCCCTCCATCTCTCCCGGTCCGTGATGTTCGTCTCAGCACTCACTTTGAAATCACTACTTCAACTACAGTAGCTTGGCAGCCACTCTGTACAGCCAGCTGTACAGTGCCTTGCGAAAGTATTCGGCCCCCTTGAACTTTGCGACCTTTTGCCACATTTCAGGCTTCAAACATAAAGATATAAAACTGTATTTTTTTGTGAAGAATCAACAACAAGTGGGACACAATCATGAAGTGGAACGACATTTATTGGATATTTCAAACTTTTTTAACAGATCAAAAACTGAAAAATTGGGCGTGCAAAATTATTCAGCCCCTTTACTTTCAGTGCAGCAAACTCTCTCCAGAAGTTCAGTGAGGATCTCTGAATGATCCAATGTTGACCTAAATGACTAATGATGATAAATACAATCCACCTGTGTGTAATCAAGTCTCCGTATAAATGCACCTGCACTGTGATAGTCTCAGAGGTCCGTTAAAAGCGCAGAGAGCATCATGAAGAACAAGGAACACACCAGGCAGGTCCGAGATACTGTTGTGAAGAAGTTTAAAGCCGGATTTGGATACAAAAAGATTTCCCAAGCTTTAAACATCCCAAGGAAGCGATAATATTGAAATGGAAGGAGTATCAGACCACTGCAAATCTACCAAGACCTGGCCGTCCCTCTAAACTTTCAGCTCATACAAGGAGAAGACTGATCAGAGATGCAGCCAAGAGGCCCATGATCACTCTGGATGAACTGCAGAGATCTACAGCTGAGGTGGGAGACTCTGTCCATAGGACAACAATCAGTCGTATATTGCACAAATCTGGCCTTTATGGAAGAGTGGCAAGAAGAAAGCCATTTCTTAAAGATATCCATAAAAAGTGTTGTTTAAAGTTTGCCACAAGCCACCTGGGAGACACACCAAACATGTGGAAGAAGGTGCTCTGGTCAGATGAAACCAAAATTGAACTTTTTGGCAACAATGCAAAACGTTATGTTTGGCGTAAAAGCAACACAGCTGAACACACCATCCCCACTGTCAAACATGGTGGCAGCATCATGGTTTGGGCCTGCTTTTCTTCAGCAGGGACAGGGAAGATGGTTAAAATTGATGGGAAGATGGATGGAGCCAAATACAGGACCATTCTGGAAAACCTGATGGAGTCTGCAAAAGACCTGAGACTGGGACGGAGATTTGTCTTCCAACAAGACAATGATCCAAAACATAAAGCAAAATCTACAATGGAATGGTTCAAAAATAAACATATCCAGGTGTTAGAATGGCCAAGTCAAAGTCCAGACCTGAATCCAATCGAGAATCTGTGGAAAGAACTGAAAACTGCTGTTCACAAATGCTCTCCATCCAACCTCACTGAGCTCGAGCTGTTTTGCAAGGAGGAATGGGAAAAAATGTCAGTCTCTCGATGTGCAAAACTGATAGAGACATACTCCAAGCGACTTACAGCTGTAATCGCAGCAAAAGGTGGCGCTACAAAGTATTAACTTAAGGGGGCTGAATAATTTTGCACGCCCAATTTTTCAGTTTTTGATTTGTTAAAAAAGTTTGAAATATCCAATAAATGTCGTTCCACTTCATGATTGTGTCCCACTTGTTGTTGATTCTTCACAAAAAAATACAGTTTTATATCTTTATGTTTGAAGCCTGAAATGTGGCAAAAGGTCGCAAAGTTCAAGGGGGCCGAATACTTTCGCAAGGCACTGTAGGCAATTATTTTACTTACAACATGTCAATGGATTGTTTCATCTACCTTGGAAGGGGTGTATTTCCCGAAAGCTCCGTAGCATTAACATCATCCTTTGGCCGATCTATGAACTTAGTGCTATGAATTTAGGCGGGAATCACCCCTAGTCAGTTTTCCTATTGAAATAGTGAGTCAGATCATTAAGTCGTCAACACCTGTCAGGTTAGGTGACAAAGCAAAGGACATGATATCAGCATTTGGAAACCACTTGACATCATTGGCATAGCATTACATCAACTTATTTGGTGCTTTTTTGCTGTAATATAACTTCAGTTCTCACCATCAGCTCCATTTAACTTCTGTGTAATTTGTTTGTTTTCATTGATTTTATGGGACCCAGGGCTCCCTGTAAAGCACTGGCTATTGTCAATGAGTGGACTATCCTGGCTAAATAAATCAAACTAAATGAATGAGCAGTCAGCACTATTGTTCTGTTGAAGAGTTCAAGTGGCAACAGCCACCACAGCCTTCCAGGGGTCGGCGTGATAAGGAGCAGCACAGGGAAGACATTTGTGTTGGCTGAGGCTCATGGGACATGTTTTGAACGCAGTGTTTCAACTTCCACCTCTTTCCGGGTTGTCAGCATTTCTGTTAGTTTAAGGCTGATATTTTTTTATCTCCTGAGTCTGCCCATCCTGCTTACATCCCTTTGTTAAGAGTTGTCAATTCCTCTCTTTTCCTAAAGCAACAGGAAGAGGTCTGTCAGCAGAATTATGCCTCCTGACCTCCTCCAGTCTGTGTGTTTGTGTGTGTGTGTGTGGCCAGCGTAATACTCAAATAACCCTAGTGGTAGCGCTAACCAAACTAACCCCCCTATCAACTGTAACGCTAACCAAACTAACCCCCCTATCAACTGTAACGCTAACCAAACTAACCCCCCTATTAACTGTAACGCTAACCAAACTAACCCCCCTATCAACTAACCCCCCTATCAACTGTAACGCTAACCAAACTAACCCCCCTATCAACTAACCCCCCTATCAACTGTAACGCTAACCAAACTAACCCCCCTATCAACTGTAACGCTAACCAAACTAACCCCCCTATCAACTGTAACGCTAACCAAACTAACCCCCCTATCAACTGTAACGCTAACCAAACTAACCCCCCTATCAACTGTAACGCTAACCAAACTAACCCCCCTATCAACTGTAACGCTAACCAAACTAACCCCCCTATCAACTGTAACGCTAACCAAACTCACCCCCCTATCAACTGTAACGCTAACCAACCTCCCCCCCCCTTATCAACTGTAACGCTAACCAAACTAACACAAAAAAGCAATGCCTCGCTCCCCTACGTGACCTAGATATTGTATTGATATGTAGGCTGTGTGCCATTTTGAAATGTATGTACTGTAGTTCTGTCCTTGAGCTGTTCTTGTCTATTAATGTTCTGTATTATGTCATGTTCCATGTTTTATGTGGACCCCAGGTAGCTGCTTTCGCAACAGCTAATGGAGATCCTAATAAAATACCAAACTCACAACCATATCAACTGTACCACTAACCACACACCAAGAGATGTGTATGTGTGACTGCTATAATGTAAAATCTATATAAAAAAAACAATTTCAGAAAATCTTTGTAAAATATATTTTGATCCAAAAGCTGATTTGCAAAAATACAAGACGTGCAATCACAATGGTTACAAGGCTTCACTTACTCATACTGTAACTATTCAGCCCGTCAATGTATTCAACTTCTATACTAGAAAACTCATCACATCTTTAAGGCAATCAAATTGCATAAAGCAGCTGAAGTGTAGTGCTATATTCTATGAGTGACACATAATACTCTTCTGTGGAGTCTCTTCAAATGTCATAATAGTCGTCGTCAAATCTGACCAAGCATAGACCATCGTCTACCTCTACTCATCTTTTATTCTAGCTTGGTCCATTGCTGTCATTGTCAAGAAAACATGTTTGGCATGACAATGTGTGAGAGGGAGTTGGAATGATTATACTTATATTCCCCATAACAATGATCTTGAGAAGTCCTTTAAAAATGACTGTTTGAGGCACATTGTCAGGACATTGTCAGTCCAACAACAGGGTCTGGTTCCAAGTTTACTCATGATAGCATAATGCTACACATGATCCAATGTGAGATGATGATGAGGGACATTCATGGCAAATCCCAGAAGACAGAGACAAATTGCTCTGATATTTACTGTAGGGTTCACTACAATGATATGTTCCTATGTCCAGTTATATTAGTATATTCAGTACATCAGACCAATCCAAGGTTGTGATTTCTTATTGGACAAGTTCAGGTAGTTAGTCATTGGTAGTACAGCACCTCCCAGTTTCCCGCCACTTCCTTCTGTTTGGTGCTTAATGGACACGACCCAGGATTAACTGACTGGGTTATAGGGGCAATCTGGGATTCAAACAAACAACAAAGTGGTCGATATATCAATCCCAGGTTGTCCCTTTAAGTCTATTCTATCCTTTTCAGTGTAACATCTCTCTGAGGACACAAAGCAGCAGTATTAGCCGAAGTACCCTTTTGCTACAAAGTCAGTCAAGAGTGCTTATCAATATGGAATCACATTCATCTTATCAATCTAAAAATAAATATGTATCAGTCAGTAATACATTACAACAATGGAAACAGTAAAGTGTGAGATCAAAATAACATGATCTGTGTGTTTAGATTTTTTGGGTCAATGTTTCATGATATAAATGTACATCAGAAGAAAAACAAGGCAGAAAGTCCCAGAACAAAAGTAAAAAAGAACAAAAGAACAATACAAACCATCCAATCTAAATGGGAAAAGGTTGGTTGTATCAGTGGTGGTTATAATGTCCTGCTATGCAAAGATGTTGGCGATGAAATCACGAAATCGCTTGGCGTATTGTTCTGGGTGGACAGTGGAGATTTCAGCACCAGCCTGAAGACAGAGGCATAGAGAAGGGTACACGTCAGACCGAGTAGCTCATATAAATGGGAATGAAAAGCGTCAATGAAATGCTCATTTTCCGGATAAAAGTTAAACAAATAAGATAGTTCCTACAGGAAGTAATCATACCTCTTGACTAATTCCACATTTTGTTGTTACAGCCTGAATTAAAAATTGATTAAATGTTTGAAATTTCACCCATCTACACACAATACCCCATAATGACAAAGTGAAAACATGTTTTTAGACATTGAAAATGAAATGGAAAACTATCACACACAAGTCTTCACACCCCTCAATCAACACATGTTTGAATCACCTTTGGCAACAATTACAGGTGTGAGTTTATATGGGTAAGTCTCTAAGAGCTTTCCACATCTTCCAACATTTGCCCATTATTCTTTTCAAATTTCTTTAAGCACTGTCAAATTTGTTGTTGATCAACAATTTTCAGGTCTTGCCATAGATTTTCAAGTAGATTTAAGTCTAAACTAACTCGGCCACTCAGGAACATTCACCGTCTTCTTGGTAAGCAACTGCAACGAAGATTTGGCCTTGTGTTTTAGGTTATTGTCCGGCTGAAAGGTGAATTAATCTCCCAGTGTCTGGTGGAAAGCAAAATTAACCAGGTTTTCCTCTAGGATTTTGCCTGTGCTTAGTGCAATTCCATTTCTTTCTTATCCTGCAAAACTCTCCTGTCCTTAACAATTACAAGCATACCCATAACATGATGCAGCCACCACTATGCTTGAAAATATGGAAAGTGGTACTCAGTAATGTGTTATATTGGGTTTGACCCAAACATAATACTTTGTATTCAAACCTTGTCTCAGAGCATTTTGTATTATTCTGTACATAAATCCAATATCTCCACTTGGTATGTATTAATTTTTGGATGTCCATCACCTATTTTGTATGATATTTTTCGAATTACAATCCATATTATACGTTACAAATTTGCAAAATGTACAATATATTACAGATTCTAGCTAGGTGGCTATGTTAGCTAGGCTAGGGGTTAAGGTTAAGTTTAGAAGTTAGGTTAAAGGGATAGATTTAGCTAAAAGGTTTAAGGTTAGCAAACATGCCAAGTAGCTGCAAAGTAACTAAAAAGTAGCAAGAAGTTGAAAAGTTACTAATTAGCTAAAATGCTAAAGTTGTCCATGATGAAATTCAAACTCGCAACCTTTGGGTTGCTAGACGTTCACGCTATATGCCCACCCATCCCGACAAACCACCCTACTTTAGTTTTTGCCTTAAGCAAGTCTTATGTAACCATACCAAACATAACATATACTATTTTGATTGTCCCGGATGTATTTTTAATATGTTACGTCTAGTTTATTAGACCAGGCTGTATATTAAGGTATATTTTTCAGTATTACTTTAGTGCCTTGTTGCAAACAGGTTTGGTGCATGGTTTGGAATATGTTTTATTCTGTACAGCCTTTTTTTCAATCAGTCAATTAAGTTTGTATTGTGTAGTAAATACGCTGAACAAAAATATAAACAACATATAAAGGGTTGGTCCCTTGTTTCATGAGCTGAAATAAAAGATCCCAGAATTGTTCCATAAACATTTTGCACAAATGTGTTTACATCCCTGTTAGTGAGCATTTCACCAAGATAATCCAACCACCTGACGTGTGGAAAATCAAGAAGCTGATTAAACAGCATGATTATTACACAAGTGCACCTTGTGCTGGGGACAAAAGGCCCCTCTAAAATGTGCAGTTGTCACACAACACCACAGATGTCTCAAGTTTTGAGGGAGCGTACAATTGGCATGCTGACTGCAGGAATGTCCACCAGAGCTGTTGTCAGAGAACGTTATGTTCATTTCTCTACCATAAGCCGCCTCCAACGTCGTTTTAGAGAATTTGGCAGTGCCTCCAACCGGCCTCACAACCGCAGCCCACGTGTATGGTGTCGTGTGGGCGAGCGTTTGCTGATGTCAACGTGAACAGAGTGCCCCATGGTGGCGATCAGGTTATGGTATGGGCAGGCATAAGCTACGGACAACAAACACAACTGCATTTTATCGATAGCAATTTGAATGACCAGAGAACTTGACGAGATCTTGGAGGCCAATTGTTGTGCCATTCATCCACCACCATCACCTCATGTTTCAGCATGATAATGCACGGCCCCATGTCGCAAGGATTTGTACACAATTCCTGGAAGCTGAAAGTGTCCCAGTTCTTCCATGGCCTGCATACTCACCAGACCAGTCACCCATTAAGCATGTTTGGGATGCTCTGGATTGACATGTACGACAGCATGTTACAGTTCCCGTCAATATCCAGCAACTTCGCACAGCCATTGAAGGAGTGGGACAACATTCCACAGGCTACAATCAACAGCTTGATCAACTCTATGCGAAGGAGATGTGTCACGCAGCATGGTGGTCACAACAGATTGGTTTTCTCATCCTTGGCTCTACCTTTTAAGGTATATGACCAACAGATGCATAGCTGTATTTCCAGTCATGTGAAATCCATAGACTAGGACCTAATGGACATATTTGAATTGACTGATTTCCTTATATGAACGGTAATGCAGTTGGATGTTACGTTTATATTTTTGTTCAGTATACAATGTTATTAATCCATCCTCAGTTCTCTCCTATCACAGCCACTAATTTTTGGGCCCTAACAAAGGGATTAAATACTTAGACTCAACTTTCATTTTTTATTAATTAGTCAAATGTTCAAAAACAAATTATGCTAACATTATGGGGTATTGTGTGTAGGCCAATGACCAACAATCTACATGTAATTCATTTTAAATTCAGGACGTAACAACAAAATGTGGAAAAAGTCAAGGGGTGTAAATACTTTCTGAAGGCCCTGTAATCTAATGGGAGAGCCTTAACCCTCTTATCTCAAAGATGTGATCAGCACAACATTGAAACCAGGGAAAACAAGAAATTGCATTGGGAATAGGTCACTTTCAATTATCGATTAATAGGGAATGATGTTAGAAAAAGCAATAAATGCACAGTATGCACCAGGCTGTATCACATGATGGGGAGTCCCATAGGGTGGCGCACAATTGGCCCAGCGACGTCCGGGTTTGGTCGATGCAGGCCGTCATTGTGAATAAGAATTTGTTCGTAACTGACTTGCCTAGCTAAATAAAGGTTAACATTACAGTATGCACTGAGTATCTCATCCCTTCGCCCTTTTCACTCACCCCATGCTTGACAGTTTTGGCTGCGTGAGCGGCTTTCTTCTTGGTGTCGTACTGTGTTAGAACGTCTATCAGACCCATGAAGTACACCTCCTTCTGAGGGGCTCCTGAGGGGGGAAAACAGACCAGAGGCTGAATAAAGTCACTGCTTAAAAACCCAAATGACCCAACTTCCAGTGTAACTTCAAATCCAGGAATAGAGTCAATTCCATTTAAAAATCATTCAATTCAGTAGGGAAATTGAGAATCCAATGGCTTAAAATTATTGACTTGATCCAAACCCTGTAATTTCCCAACTTCCCTTGAACCTACCAGGGGCACTCCTTATGGCATACACATCCACATAGGGGTCAAACTCCCCGGGCCCCAGGGGCTTGCAGGAGGCCATGTAGCCAGCGATGCCCTCAGGAGACGTGCTGTAGGAGCACGCGTTAGGGACCTGCATCAGGCCATTCTCAGTCTCCCCATTCTCCTCAATAGAGGGTTCCTCTCCCTCCTCCTCTTCCCGCTCAGCCCGCCCCAAGTCATGGATACCCAGGAGCAGGCTGTAGTCCATAATCTTTAGCTTGACAAGAAACTATAGAACAGGACACACACACCAGATGATTACTATGAAAGGAGATGGTGGTTTAATGGCAACAAACAGCTAGAATGTTTCTACTGCCACCTTGTGTTAGACTCAATAGAATGACAGTTTCTAGAACTTGAGGTCAACATCGAAATAGACTGAATTCTAGTTCTAAATCTGTGGAGGTCACATTACCTCCACATCTCTGTTGAGTTTCTCCATGACCTTCTCCTTCTGCTCCTCGTTCACATACACCTTCTGCATGTTGTTTCTGAAGTCCATGTCCTTGTAGGTGGGCAGCTCTTTCACCTGAGGGACCGTTATGAAACAAACGCATGAGAACTTTCCCAAGCATGTCAAGTGGCCCCTAAAACTAAACTCTGGACCTCGAAGACCATTCCACTACATTTATTTTTATTTTTCAAGGATCATCAATTTGTAATATTATGCAATTGTTTCTAGTCGCCACCAGTAGATTGCCACAACCTCATGAGGAAAAAAACAACTTACTCTTCAAATCAAATCTTATTGGTCACAAACACATGGTTAGCATATGTTATTGGTCACAAACACATGGTTAGCATAGGTTATTGGTCACAAACACATGGTTAGCAGAGGTTATTGGTCACAAACACATGGTTAGCAGATGTTATTGGTCACAAACACATGTTTAGCAGATGTTATTGGTCACAAACACATGGTTAGCAGATGTTATTGGTCACAAACACATGGTTAGCAGATGTTATTGGTCACAAACACATGGTTAGCAGATGTTATTGGTCACAAACACATGGTTAGCAGATGTTATTGGTCACAAACACATGGTTAGCAGATGTTATTGGTCACAAACACGGTTAGCAGATGTTATTGGTCACAAACACATGGTTAGCAGATGTTATTGGTCACAAACACATGGTTAGCAGATGTTATTGGTCACAAACACATGGTTAGCAGATGTTATTGGTCACAAACACATGGTTAGCAGATGTTATTGGTCACAAACACATGGTTAGCAGATGTTATTGGTCACAAACACATGGTTAGCAGATGTTATTGGTCACAAACACATGGTTAGCAGATGTTATTGGTCACAAACACATGGTTAGCAGATGTTATTGGTCACAAACACATGGTTAGCAGATGTTATTGGTCACAAACATGGTTAGCAGATGTTATTGGTCACAAACATGGTTAGCAGATGTTATTGGTCACAAACACATGGTTAGCAGATGTTATTGGTCACAAACACATGGTTAGCAGATGTTATTGGTCACAAACACATGGTTAGCAGATGTTATTGTGAGTTTAGCAATATGTTTATGCTTCTAGATCTGACAGTGCAGGAGTATCTAACAGGTAATATCTAACAATGCCACAACAAAACCTAATATCTAACAAATTCCACAGCAAAACCTAATACACACAATCTAGTAAAGGAATGGGATAAGAATATATAAGTTTAAAATATATGGATCAGCAGTGACAGAGCGGCTAAGATGCAATAATGTAGGATACAGTATATACAACTTTCAATGCAGAATTACTTTCACATTGTTCCTCAACTGCAGTGTATGATATACCATTTTATATCGCTGAGTCTTTACTTTTATCCAACATAAAAAAATATATATTTCAAATTTTGCTACATAAGACCGAGTCAAGGTGGTGGGTCACATGTACTGTGGGTTAGTGTCACAATACCAGAATTTTGACTTTAATTCCAATAGCAGGTTTAGTATCACGATGCTCGATACCAGAACGATACCATGGCAAAAGAAGGTATATTAGCCAAAGTCACAGAATGGCACTTGATCCAGACAAAATGTTTTGAGCTCAAACTCATTACACTTGACATTTTTCAGAGACAGCCATGTATGCATTAATGCAGAATCGAAAACTCTGTCCTCGGGACCCCAAACAAAACATGCACCCCTTGGTTTCCTGAGGACAGAGTTTGGGAAACGCTGTATTAATGAATTAATTGCATCATACAATCAATTTGACTTCATTTTTACCAATGTAGCTACATAACATAATGGTAATCATTTATTTGAATGCTATATCTATTGATAAACCAGGTACAGTGCCTTGCGAAAGTATTCGGCCCCCTTGAACTTTTCAACCTTTTGCCACATTTCAGGCTTCAAACATAAAGACACAACAAGTGGGACACAATCATGAAGTGGAATGACATTTATTGGATATTTCAAACTTTTTTAACAAATCAAAAACTGAAAAATTGGGCGTGCAAAATTATTCAGCCCCCTTAAGTTAATACTTTGTAGCGCCACCTTTTGCTGCGATTACAGCTGAAAGTCGCTTGGGTCTCTATCAGTTTTGCACATCGAGAGACTGAAATTTTTTCCCATTCCTCCTTGCAAAACAGCTCGAGCTGTGAGGTTGGATGGAGAGCATTTGTGAACAGCAGTTTTCAGTTCTTTCCACAGATTCTCGATTGGATTCAGGTCTGGACTTTGACTTGGCCATTCTAACACCTGGATATGTTTATTTTTGAACCATTCCATTGTAGATTTTGCTTTATGTTTTGGATCATTGTCTTGTTGGAAGACAAATCTCCGTCCCAGTCTCAGGTCTTTTGCAGACTCCATCAGGTTTTCCAGAATGGTCCTGTATTTGGCTCCATCCATCTTCCCATCAATTTTAACCATCTTCCCTGTCCCTGCTGAAGAAAAGCAGGCCCAAACCATGATGCTGCCACCACCATGTTTGACAGTGGGGATGGTGTGTTCAGTGTGATGAGCTGTGTTGCTTTTACGCCAAACATAACGTTTTGCATTGTTGCCAAAAAGTTCAATTTTGGTTTCATCTGACCAGAGCACCTTCTTCCACATGTTTGGTGTGTCTCCCAGGTGGCTTGTGGCAAACTTTAAACAACACTTTTTATGGATATCTTTAAGAAATGGCTTTCTTCTTGCCACTCTTCCATAAAGGCCAGATTTGTGCAATATACGACTGATTGTTGTCCTATGGACAGAGTCTCCCACCTCAGCTGTAGATCTCTGCAGTTCATCCAGAGTGATCATGGGCCTCTTGGCTGCATCTCTGATCAGTCTTCTCCTTGTATGAGCTGAAAGTTTAGAGGGACGGCCAGGTATTGGTAGATTTGCAGTGGTCTGATACTCCTTCCATTTCAATATTATCGCTTGCACAGTGCTCCTTGGGATGTTTAAAGCTTGGGAAATCTTTTTGTATCCAAATCCGGCTTTAAACTTCTTCACAACAGTATCTCGGACCTGCCTGGTGTGTTCCTTGTTCTTCATGATGCTCTCTGCGCTTTTAACGGACCTCTGAGACTATCACAGTGCAGGTGCATTTATACGGAGACTTGATTACACACAGGTGGATTGTATTTATCATCATTAGTCATTTAGGTCAACATTGGATCATTCAGAGATCCTCACTGAACTTCTGGAGAGAGTTTGCTGCACTGAAAGTAAAGGGGCTGAATAATTTTGCAAGTCCAATTTTTCAGTTTTTGATTTGTTAAAAATGTTTGAAATATCCAATAAATGTCGTTCCACTTCATGATTGTGTCCCACTTGTTGTTGATTCTTCACAAAAAAATACAGTTTTATATCTTTGTTTGAAGCCTGAAATGTGGCAAAAGGTCGCAAAGTTCAAGGGGGCCCGAATACTTTCGCAAGGCACTGTATATCAAGATATAGGCCTATTCACAACATAGGTGAATACATGTTCAATAAGAGTGTATGCATGCATTGATGTTTTGGCTGATTTTATGGGGCTACAGAGGAATCAACAACATTTGCATAAAAGCAGCAATGCCTTCTTTTATAAATGCGTGCTCTATATCTATGAGCTAATGACATCATTCACACACACACACAGTGAAAAGGACGGGAGAGATGTGACTATGACGAGGGTCACAAAGTGAATTAAAGATTTTGGGAATAGCTAGGTTTCCATCCAATTGGCGACAGATTTTCATGCGAATATTTTAAAAAATCTGTATAACAACTATATGCACATTTTCCCACCAGAGATGTGTTTCTATCACATTTACTTTTTGCACTATAGGTTAGAGCCTGTAAGGATTTTGGGCGGCAGGGTAGCCTAGTGGTTAGAGCATTGCAACCGAAAGGTTGCAAGTTCAAATCCCCGAGCTGACAAGGTACAAAATCTGTCGTTCTGCCCCTGAACAGGCAGTTAACCCACTGTTCCTAGGCTGTCATTGAAAATACAAATTTGTTCTTAAATGACTTGCCTAGTAAAATAAAGGTAAAATTTAATTAAATTTAAAAAATTCACTGTATGGTCTGTTGTATTCGGCGCACGTGACAAATAAACTTTGATTTGATTTGCAGATAAAAGGCTGCACGTGACATAATACCTAACAATTCTGTACCAAATATGTTAAACATGTTAAATCAAATTTTATTTGTCACAGGTATAGAAATTCTTACTTACAAGCCCTTAACCAACAATGCAGTTAAGAAAATACAACAAATTTAATAAAAGTAAGAATAACAAATAATTAAAGAGCAGCAGTAGATAACAATACAGGGGGCACCGGTGTTGAGGTAATATGTACAGTTATTAGAGTAGAGTAGCAATTGTTCTCGCGGGAGGAGAGGGGCAATGCAAATCATCTGGGTAGCCATTTGATTAGATGTTTAGGAGTCTTATGGCTTGGGGTAGAAGCTATTTAGGAGCCTCTTGGACCTAGACTTGGCACTCCGGTACTGCTTGCCGTGCAGTAGCAGAGAGAACAGTTAATGACTAAAGTGGCTGGAGTTTTTGACCATTTTTAGGGCCTTCCTCTGACACCGCCTGGTATATAGGTCCTGGATGGCAGGAAGCTTGGCCCTGGTGATGTACTGGGCCGTACGCACTACCCTCTGTAGTGCCTTGCGGTCGGAGGCCGAGTAGTAGTCATACCAGGCAGTGATGCAACCCGTCAAATGCTCTCGATGGTGCAACTGTAAAACCTTTTGAGGATCTGAGGACCCATGACAAATCTTTTCAGTCTCCTGAGGGGGAATAGGTTTTATTGTGTCCTCTTCACAACTGTCTTGGTGTGCTTGGACCATGTTAGTTTGTTGGTGATGTGGACACCAAGGAACTTGAAGCGCTCAACCTTCTCCACTACAGCCCCGTCGAAGAGAATGGGGGCGTGCTTCGTTCTCATTTTCCTGTAGTCCACAATCATCCCCTTTGTCTTGATCACGTTGAAGGAGAGGTTGTTGTCCTTGCACCACATGGTCAGGTCTCTGGCCTCCTCCCTATAGGCTGTCTCATCGTTAAATGGGTTTCCATCGTATTTTCAACTCTACTGATGTTTCTCACAAAACAATTGTTTTATATAGCGAGATTATATTATGGACAAAATAGTAAGAATGGTAGCCAAGCATCGATTATCATGTCACCAAAATAAGATTCTTGATATTTATTGGAAAGGGGCATCAAGCTCATCACCTTGCACTTTCACCACCCTGTTTAGTTCATAATTTAGTTCCTCTGTACCCTAATAAACTGCATGCTTTCCCGATGAGTCGTAGAGGGAGGACCACAGAACATGTTATCACGTGACTAAGTTTAATTCAATATGATGGTTATTATATCAATACAAACCCAAAAAGATCCCACCTTGTCTGGCGTATTTTGTTTTGTTGACATTAAAAGGTTGGATGGAAACCTGGTTAATGATTATGCTTTTTTGGTGACAATCAGCACATTTTGCATTATGGTACCACAAACAAAGTACTATGGTAGTGAATTGATGTTAGCGTCATCTGTAAGATAGCAAAAAAAGTTGGAAGCTACTGGTATGTTCTGTTCTTGCATTGTAAAGTGTTCTAGCCTGTAAAGGACATTGCTTTGCGAACAGTAATTAACAGTTGCAACATTTCTACATTATTATATATAAACTGTTTGCTTCTGTACAGCATGAGAGGGGAGCTAACATGATGCATCCCAGACTCCCAGTGAGTTCAGTGGTTCCTCAATACAGGCTAGATCTAGCAATGGATAACTGGAGCAGGCACGGTGCTCTCGTGCCATAAGGTGGTATTGTCTACAGACTTGATCCTTTCTTAGTCAGTAGACAAAGTGAAACGCGTATGATAGAAGTACCGAAAGTAACAAATTCTAGTACCAAACTGTTTTTTTAAATGTTATAGGATATAAAAAGTTCTGAACTTTCGGTATGCCGTGCAACACTACTGTGGGTGCCTAACAGAGCTAGTCCTTAAGGCAATTTTCACATGCATGGTTGGTTGGGTGAGACATAGACATTCTTAGTTGGCTTACCCGCTCTTTGTCACTTGCTTCACGAGACACCAGAGAGCCCTGAGTATCAATAAGATTAGAGTTTAATAGGCAAGGTCAGGGATTATACGAGTGTAAATCATGAAGTAGCGTAAGGAACAAGCATTACAGAACAGTACAGGTGTACAAGCATTATACAACAGCTGACTAGAGTTACAAAATTCCAGTAACTTTCCCCAAAAGTATTTAAGAAATAAATCCTCCAATCAGGATTCCTGGAAAACCTGGGGATTTTCAGTAAGTAACAGGAATTTTGCAACCCTAGGTGTGTCTCTCTCTCTCATCTGGATGTAGTAGTGTGTGTGTGTGTGTGTGTACGCGTTTGTGTTTTTCGTTCAGTCTCACCTTAAGGTCGTACTTCCTGTGCACCACCAGTCTGTGGCTGAACATGTTCCTCATGACGATCAGGTAGGTCTCCTCATTCTCTACACCCACACGGTACATCCCCAGGAACTGGGGCAGCAGAGTGCTGCCGTGACACTTCACTATGTGCTGCAGCCAGGGAGAAGAGGGGGACAAATTAATGGCGAATAGACTGTGATTGTGTCTGAAATTACTCCAAGGGCCCTGGTCAAAAGTAGTGCATTATATAGAGCCATTTAAAAAATAAAAAAATTTAAAAAAAAAAAATTACGAGCAAACGTCACGTTTGAGGGATGCACACACATCCCACACCAAAAACCTCTGTAGCAGGATAGCTAACGCTTAAGTCGAGACCTTGACTAATAGTGAGTGAGTGATTAAAAATAAAAACATGCAAGACTGACGGCTATAGCTCTGTTCAACAAGTATATTCTTCTTCTGGCTATACCCATCTCTATTTGTGATATTTTACCTTGCCTGGCTGGCTTGCTACAGTAGGTAATCAAACCTCTGATGAAATCTGTGATGTATCTGATTACATGTTTGTTAACTTGAATGAGCTGCATTTGAAGTTGCACGTGATCATATCCACTGCTAGGTAAACAGAGCTTTTTGATTCCAAACTGCGCTCACAACTTCTCATAAAGCGGCCGGGAAATGGTTCTATGTGGAATAGGATGCCATCTGGAACACATCAGTACTATACATTCACATGACTCCTTTCACCTCTGGTTGAATATGAAAATGAAACATTTTTCTACACTGGAACCGAATTGCTTGCTCTTACATTTTCTCTTTATCTTGCTCTTTCTCTCTTTCCAGGTTACAAATATGTCTCCACTTAGTCTGATCAAAAATGTTTCAGACCAAGTGTCAAATTGAAACAGAGGTGGTCCCTGCAGATATCTCCTTACTATTAACCTTTCTGGCACAGGCGTTCCGCTAACGACCCACCTCGACAACATCTGGTGAAATTGCAGAGTGCCAAATTCAAGTCATAATAAACATAAAAAATACAAGTGTTATGCATCAGTTTAAAGATTAACTTCTTGATAATCCAGCCGCTTTGTCAGATTCCAAAAAGGATTTACGGCGAAAGCATACCATGCTGAGGACAGCGCACGGCTTACAAAAGCATACAAACATTTTACAACCAAGTAAAGGAATTACAAAAGTCAGAAATAGGGATAAAATTTGTCACTTACCTTTGAAGATCTTCATATGGTTGCAGTCACAAGAGTCCCAGCTACACAATCATTTTTTGTTTTGTTCAATAAAGTCCCTCTTTATATCCCAAAAACTCTGTTTTGTTGGCGCGTTTCATTCAGTAATCCACTGGCTCAAAGCCGGTCAAAACATGCAGATGAATACATCCTAATAGTACCGGTAAAGTTCGTCAAAACATATCAAATTATGTTTATAATTAATCCTCAGGTTTTCAATTGTCTAAATAATCGATAATATTTCAACCGGACAATAGCGTATTCAAATAAAAGGAAAAACAACGAAGGGGGCGCAATCGGTCACGCGCGCAAACCAGCAATACATGATTCTACACTCCACTGACAGAAAGGTCTCATTCTTCTTCATTTTTCAGAAAACAAGCCTGAACAATGTCTAAAGACTGACGTCTAGTGGAAGCTATAGGAACTGCAATCTGGGTCCGAACCCATTAGATAATCTAAATCAAATCAAATTTTATTTGTCACATACACATGGTTAGTAGATATTAATGCGAGTGTAGCGAAATGCTTGTGCTTCCAGTTCTGACAATGCAGTAATAACCAACGAGTAATCTAACCTAACAATTCCACAACTACAACCTTATACACACACAAGTGTAAGGGGATAAAGAATATGTACATAAAGATATGAATGAGTGATGGTACAGAACGGATGAGGCAAGATGCAGTGGATGGTTTCGAGTACAGTATATACAGTGGGGCAAAAAAAATTGTGCAAGTTCTCCCACTTAAAGATAAGAGAGGCCTGTAATTTTCATCATAGGTACACTTCAACTATGACAGACAAAATGAGAGAAAAAAATCCAGAAAATCACATTGTAGGATTTTTAATGAATTTATTTGCAAATTATGGTGGAAAATAAGTATTTGGTCACCTACAAACATGCAAGATTTCTGGCTCTCACAGACATGTAACTTCTTCTTTAAGAGGCTTCTCTGTCCTCCACTCGTTACCTGCATTAATGGCACCTATTTGAACTTGTTATCAGTATAAAAGACTCCTGTCCACAACCTCAAACAGTCACACTCCAAACTCCACTATGGCCAAGACCAAAGAGCTGTCAAAGGACACCAGAAACAAAATTGTAGACCTGCACCAGGCTGGGAAGACTGAATCTGCAATAGGTAAGCAGCTTGGTTTGAAGAAATCAACTGTGGGAGCAATTATTAGGAAATGGAAGACATACAAGACCACTGATAATCTCCCTCGATCTGGGGCTCCACGCAAGATCTCACCCCGTGGGGTCAAAATGATCACAAGAACGGTGAGCAAAAATCCCAGAACCACACGGGGGGACCTAGTGAATGACCTGCAGAGAGCTGGGACCAAAGTAACAAAGCCTACCATCAGCAAGGGCATTGAAGATGAAACGTGGCTGGGTCTTTCAGCATGACAATGATCCCAAACACACCGCCCGGACAACGGAGTGACTTCGTAAGAAGCATTTCAAGGTCCTGGAGTGGCCTAGCCAGTCTCCCGATCTCAACACCATAGAAAATCTTTGGAGGGAGTTGAAAGTCTGTGTTGCCCAGCAACAGCCCCAAAACATCACTGCTCTAGAGGAGATCTGCATGGAGGAATGGGCCAAAATACCAGCAACAGTGTGTGAAAACCTTGTGAAAACTTACAGAAAACATCTGACCTCTCATTGCCAACAAAGGGTATATAACAAAGTATTGAGAAACTTTTGTTATGGACAAATACTTATTTTACACCATCATTTGCAAATAAATTCATAAAAAATCCTACAATGTGATTTTCTGGATTTTTTTTCTCATTTTGTCTGTCATAGTTGAAGTGTACCTATGATGAAAATTACAGGCCTCATGTTTTTAAGTGGGAGAACTTGCACAATTGGTGGCTGACCAAATACTTTTTTGCCCCACTGTACATATGAGATGAGTAATGTGGGGTATGTAAAGAAAGTGGCATAGTTTAAAGTGGCTAGTGATACATGTATTACATAAAGATGCAGTAGATGATAGAGTACAGTATATACATATGAGATGAGTAATATAGGGTATGTAAACATTATATTATATTATATTAAGTGGCATTGTTTAAAGTGCTAGTGATACATTTTTACATCAATTTCCATAAATTTCCATTATTAAAGTGGCTGGAGTTGAGTCAGTATGTTGGCAGTAGCCACTCAATGTTAGTGGTAGCTGTTTAACAGTCTGATGGCCTTGATAGAAGCTGTTTGTCAGTCTCTCGGTCCCTGCTTTGATTCACCTCTACTGACCTCGCCTTCTGGATGAGAGCGGGGTGAACAGGCAGTGGCTCAGGTGGTTGTTGTCCTTGATGATCTTTATGGCCTTCCTGTGACATCGGGTGGTGTAGGTGTCCTGGAGGGCAGGTAGTTTGCCCCCGGTGATGCGTTGTGCAGACCTCACTACCCTCTGGAGAGCCTTACGGTTGTGGACGGAGCAGTTGCCGTACCAGCCGGTGATACAGCCCGACAGGATGCTCTCAATTGTGCACCTGTAGAAGTTTGTGTGCTTTTGGTGACAAGCCAAATTTCTTCAGCCTCCTGATTGAATATGTCCGTAAACACACCAGCCAGCTCTATAAGCATTCAATTGAAAATACCCACATCAAAAAAATCCCACTTCCTGGATGGATTTTCCTCAGGTTTTCGCCTGCCATATCAGTTCAGTTATACATTATTTTAACAGTTTTGAAAACGTTAGTGTTTTCTATTGAAATCTACTAATTATATGCATATCCTAGCTTCTGGGCCTGAGTAACAGGCAGTTTACTTTGTGCACGCTTCTCATCCAGACGTCGAAATACTGCCCCCAACCCATAAGAAGTTTTGAGCAAAGCTTCCCTCAAGAAGGCAGGGGCTGTACTAGACATAAAAAAATCACAAGGCAGTGATGTTTAAACAACCAGTGATCCTTGAACTTACTACCTCAGGCCGCTATTGTTTAAACATTTTAGACAAAGAGAACACACTGAGTCCATGTACAAATTTGATTCTGATGGACACAGAGAACATGGAGATTCTGAGAACATGGACACGAGAACATGGACACGCAGACTCTGTGGGTGCAATGATTGAATAACGTGTACATTTATTTTGCAACGCCTGTGCACGCGACGTGTCCGGACACTGTGGAAACTTTTATTTTTTAAATTCTTTGGCCTGGCAGATGCATCCCTCTCCTGGTACAACAAAGTCAAGGCAACAATGCTGAGTACAGATGGGAAAATGTCACAAGTGGATCCTGCAGTCTTCTATTGTCTTGATCAAGACTGCAATGTGACTGGAGTACCTACCAGTCATGTCGATGGCTTCATCTGGGGGGGCTCACAGACCTTTGCTACAACTGTGATTCCTCACCTCAAAGCTGTTTTCCAGGTTGGCCACAAAGGAGCAGCTGTCTGACTGCCTGACTAAAAAGGGAGCATCCGGTCTTGTGCTCCTAAAGGCACCCAGTAATGGAAAGTGGCAGCTTGAGAAATAAAAATAAAAACGGTTACACAACCCAACTTAAATAATACTTGGGACATTTAATTATTTTGTTGATGTTTTATTTGTGGGAGATTGGTAAGTTCATGTTTTAAGTATCCCTATATTTCTGTTATTACGGTGCTATCACTCTGTTATTAGTACGCCTGCTCCGTAGTCTCACTGGAGATGGACCTGGCTGAAGTGTGAAGGTGACTATGTACTGTGGAAATACGGTGAAGTAAACGTTGTTAAACTGGAACCTAGTCGTTGTATCATTTGAAGTTAATGGCAAACCCCAACAAATAAAAAAATAACTGACTTCGCTGATCGCAAGTACATTATCCCTCAAAATAGTTATGACCGATATGTGGTTGTCTCACCCAACCATCTTAAGATGAATGCACTACTTGTAAGTCGCTCTGGATAAGAGCGTCCGCTGAATGACTAAAATGTAAATGTAAGGCTTTCAAATTCAAATGTAGCCAAAATGTTTTCCCTGTCATGAACACGAATTGATTAACGCCAAGTTCAATGAGACTTAAATGTGTTAAAGTATAATTGACTCAATTTTCTCCATTCCAAAGATAGAAACTGTATTGAGGTGGAAAAAAATATTCTCTCCTCGCCTAGTGAACGGCTTGCTATGCAAAACACGAGGCATGGATGAACAGTCCTAGATGATATACCCCCCTACTACTACAACCTAACACTAGTTCCGCCAGAGTACACAGACCAGACAATATGACTCAGTAGAAGATGCTAATTTGCAATTCAAGGAAGCCCATGTTGCTTTAATGCTTTTGATGCAACCAATCAATGTTTTTGTTTATCAAATGCACTGTTCATTTCACCCAGCAGTACTAGAGAGCATTGCAACACTTCACCATTATAAAAAGGGTAACTTTATCCTCCCTTGGCCTGTATTACAAATTGCACCCTATTCCCTATGTAGTGCTCAAATTTTGACCAGGGCCCATAGGACTCTGGTCAACAGCAGTGCACTATAAAGAAGATATGCCTTTTGGAATGAATAAATTGGGTTTTGAAATGAAGTTAATTGAGCTGTCCACAGCCAGGGGGTAATTACATTACCTGGTGGTATTCAGACAGGATGCCGTGCATGTCTGCCACGTCCTCACTAGAGATCTGCTTAATGACCAGCGTGCGGTCATAGGAGGTCAGGAGGATCCCCTCCCCCTGGGCGTCCCCACCTCTTACAGGAGGGCTACGGGTCAAAGAGACCTACAGGGATGAGAGAAAAACAGGGTCGTATTCATTAGTTCGCACCTTTTTTCGTGCTTCTACATCTGCATTGCTTGCTCTTTGGGGTTTTACATTCAGTATAAGCACTTTGTGACAACTGCTGATGAAAAAAGGGCTTTATAAATACTCCTGATTCATTGGAAAAGTTCAGGAAGTCCCACCCCATATCATTCCGTTTTCTTCTGTTGATGATGACGATCTTAATATTTAACCTATTGCTTTAGTAGTCATTTGGCTCTGGATGGATTACTGGCATCCATACATGCACATAGGGAGTGGATGAAGAGGAATACTCCTTTTGAATAATGCGCTGTGTCAAGATGTATCAAATATATTTATACACACACAAAATTAGTATAACCAAACTAGAGGTCGACCGATTAATCGGAATGGGCGAGTAATTAGGGCAGATTTCAAATTTTCATAACAATCGGGCCGATTTGCAGATTAAAAATATATATTTTTATATATACACCTTTATTTAACTAGGCAAGTCAGTTAAGAACACATTCTTATGTTCAATGACTGCCTAGGAACGGTGGGTTAACTGCCTCATTCAGGGGCAGAACGACAGATTTTCACCTTGTCAGCTCGGGGGTCTAATCTTGCAACCTTACAGTTAACTAGTCCAAACGCAATAACGACCTGCCCCTCTCTCGTTGCACTCCACAAGGAGACTGGCTGTTATGCGAATGCAGTAAGCCAAGGTAAGTTTGCTAGCTAGCATTAAACTGATCTTTTCTACACATGGTTGATGATATTACTATATATATATATATTATCTAGCGTGTCCTGCGTTGCATATAATCTGACTGAGCATACAAGCATCTAAGTATCTGACTGAGCGGTGGTAGACAGAAGCAGGCACGTAAACATTCATTCAAACAGCACTTTCGTGCGTTTTGCCAGCAGCTCTTCGTTATGCGTCAAGCATTGCGCTGTTTATGACTTCAAGCCTATCAACTCCCGAGATGAGGCTGGTGTAACCGAAGTGAAATGGCTAGCTACAGTGCCTTGCGAAAGTATTCGGCCCCCTTGAACTTTGCAACATTTTGCCACATTTCAGGCTTCAAACAAAGATATAAAACTGTATTTTTTTGTGAAGAATCAACAACAAGTGGGACACAATCATGAAGTGGAACGACATTTATTGAATATTTCAAACTTTTTTAACAAAACAAAAACTGAAAAATTGGGCGTGCAAAATTATTCAGCCCCCTTAAGTTAATACTTTGTAGCGCCACCTTTTGCTGCGATTACAGCTGTAAGTCGCTTGGGGTATGTCTCTATCAGTTTTGCACATCGAGAGACTGAAATTTTTTCCCATTCCTCCTTGCAAAACAGCTCGAGCTCAGTGAGGTTGGATGGAGAGCATTTGTGAACAGCAGTTTTCAGTTCTTTCCACAGATTCTCGATTGGATTCAGGTCTGGACTTTGACTTGGCCATTCTAACACCTGAATATGTTTATTTTTGAACCATTCCATTGTAGATTTTGCTTTATGTTTTGGATCATTGTCTTGTTGGAAGACAAATCTCCGTCCCAGTCTCAGGTCTTTTGCAGACTCAATCAGGTTCATCACCATTCTTCCAGAATGGTCCTGTATTTGGCTCCATCCATCTTCCCATCAATTTTAACCATCTTCCCTGTCCCTGCTGAAGAAAAGCAGGCCCAAACCATGATGCTGCCACCACCATGTTTGACAGTGGGGATGGTGTGATGAGCTGTGTTGCTTTTACGCCAAACATAACATTTTGCATTGTTGCCAAAAAGTTCAATTTTGGTTTCATCTGACCAGAGCACCTTCTTCCACATGTTTGGTGTGTCTCCCAGGTGGCTTGTGGCAAACTTTAAACAACACTTTTTATGGATATCTTTAAGAAATGGCTTTCTTCTTGCCACTCTTCCATAAAGGCCAGATTTGTGCAATATACGACTGATTGTTGTCCTATGGACAGAGTCTCCCACCTCAGCTGTAGATCTCTGCAGTTCATCCAGAGTGATCATCGGCCTCTTGGCTGCATCTCTGATCAGTCTTCTCCTTGTATGAGCTGAAAGTTTAGAGGGACGGCCAGGTCTTGGTAGATTTGCAGTGGTCTGATACTCCTTCCATTTCAATATTATCGCTTGCACAGTGCTCCTTGGGATGTTTAAAGCTTGGGAAATCTTTTTGTATCCAAATCCGGCTTTAAACTTCTTCACAACAGTATCTCGGACCTGCCTGGTGTGTTCCTTGTTCTTCATGATGCTCTCTGCGCTTTTAACGGACCTCTGAGACTATCACAGTGCAGGTGCATTTATACAGAGACTTGATTACACACAGGTGGATTGTATTTATCATTATTAGTCATTTAGGTCAACATTGGATCATTCAGAGATCCTCACTGAACTTCTGGAGAGAGTTTGCTGCACTGAAAGTAAAGGGGCTGAATAATTTTGCACGCCCAATTTTTCAGTTTTTGATCTGTTAAAAAAGTTAGAAATATCCAATAAATGTCGTTCCACTTCATGATTGTGTCCCACTTGTTGTTGATTCTTCACAAAAAAAAATACAGTTTTATATCTTTATGTTTGAAGCCTGAAATGTGGCAAAAGGTCGCAAAGTTCAAGGGGGCCGAATACTTTCGCAAGGCACTGTAGTTAGCGCGCGCTAATAGCGTTTCAAACGTCACTCGCTCTGAGACTTCTAGTAGTTGTTCCCCTTGCTCTGTATGGGTAACGCTGTTTCGATGGTGGCTGTTGTCGTTGTGTTGCTGGTTTGAGCCCAGGGAGGAGCGAGGAGAAGGACGGAAGCTATACTGTTACACTGGCAATACTAAAGTGCCTATAAGAACATCTAATAGTCAAAGATTAATGAAATACATGGTATAGAGGGAAATAGTCCTATAATAACTACAACCTAAAATGTCTTACCTGGGAATATTGAAGACTCATGTTAAAAGGAACCACCAGCTTTCATATGTTCTCATGTTCTGAGCAAGGAACTGAAACGTTAGCTTTCTTACATAGCACATATTACACTTTTACTTTTCTTCTCCAACACTTTGTTTTTGCATTATTTAAACCAAATTGAACATGTTTCATTATTTACTTGAGGCTAAATTGATTTTATTGATGTATTATATTAAGTTAAAATAAGTGTTCATTCAGTATTGTTGTAATTGTCATTATTACATAAAAATAAAAATAACGTTTTTTTTATTTTACAAATCGGCCAATTAATCGGTATCGGCTTTTTTGGTCCTCCAATAAATCGGTACTTGCGTTGAAAAATCATAATCGGTCGACCTCTAAACCAAACATTAGGAACACCTTTCTAATAGTTAGTTCCACCCCCCTTTTGCCCTCAGAACAGCCTCAATTCGTCGGGACATGGACTCTACAAGGTGTCGAAAGCTTTCTACAGGGATGCTGGCCCATGTTGAATACAATGCTTTCCAAAGTTGTGTCAAGTTGTCTGGATGTCCTTTGAGTGGTGGACCATTCTTGATACATGTGAAACTATTGAGCATGAAACTCAGCAGCGGTGCAGCTCGACACAAACCGATGCGCCTGGCACATACTACCATACCCAGCTCAAAGGCACTTAAATATTTTGTCTTGCCCATTGTCCCTCTGAATGAGAAACATACACAATCCATGTCTCAATTGTCTCAAGGCTTTAAAATAGTTATTTATTTTGTCTCCACCCCTTCATCTACACTGATTGAAGTGGACTTAACAAGAGACATCAATAAGAGATCATAGCTTTCACCTGGTCAGTCGGTCATGAAAAGAGAGGGTGTCCTTAATAATGTTTTGTATGCTCAGTGCCTTCAGAAACTTTTTCCAAATTTTGTTAAGTTACAGCTTTATTCTAAAATGGATTACAGGCCTCCCGGGTGGCGCAGTGGTTAAGGGCGCTGCACCAGCTGTGCCACCAGAGACTCTGGGTTCGCGCCCAGGCTCTGTCGTAACCGGCCGCGACCGGGAGGTCCGTGGGGCGACGCACAATTGGCATAGCATCGTCCAGGCTTGGCCAGTAGGGATATCCTTGTCTCATCGTGCACCAGCGACTCCTGTGGCGGGCTGGGTGCAGTGCGCGCCAACCAAGGTTGCCAGGTGCTTCCTCCGACACATTGGTGCTGTGTTAAGAAGCAGTGCGGCTTGGTTATCGGAGGACACATGACTTTCAACCTTCGTCTCTCCCGAGCCCGTATGGGAGCTGTAGCGATGAGACAAGATAGTAGCTACTGGATACCACGAAATTGGGGAGAAAAAGGGGGTAAAATTCAACAAAAAATTAATAAAAATAAAACAAAATCCTCAGCAAACGACACACAGCACACATTTTTGCAAATGTATAAAAAAATTCAATGAGACTCAAAATTGAGCTCAAAATTGAGACTCCATTTATCATCGTTGAGATGTTTCTACAACTTGATTGGTCAATTAAATTGATTGATTGAAATTAATTGATATAAGATCCCACCGTTGATAGTGCATGTCAGAGCAAAAACCAAGCCATGAAGTTGAAGGAATTGTTCTTAGAGCTCAGAGACAGAATTGTGTCAAGGCACACATCTGGGGAAGGGTACCAAAAAACGCTTGCAACATTGAAGGCCCTCAAGAACACAGCCTCCATCATTCTTAAATGGAAGAAGTTTGGAACCACCTAGAGCTGGCCTTGGTCAGGGAGGTGAACAAGAACCCGATGTTCACTCTGACAGAGCTCTAGAGTACCTCTGTGGAGATGGGAGAAACTTCCAGGAGGAAAACTCTCCTTAAAGCCCTGCACCAATCAGGCCTTTAGGGTAGAGTGGCCAGATGAAAGCCATTCCTCAGTAAAAGGCACATGACAGCCCGGTTGGAGTTTGCCAAAAGGCGCCTAGACTCTCAAACCATGAGAAACAAGATTCTCTGGTCTGATGAAACTAAGATTCAACTCTTTGGCCTGAGACTAATCAGGATCGAGGCAAAGATGAACAGAGCAAAGTACAGAGAGATCCTTAACAAAAACCTGCTCCAGAGTGCTCAGGACCTCGGGGCAAGTCTCTGAATGTCCTCGAGTGGCCCAACCACAGCCCAGACTGGAACCCCATTGAAAATAGCTGTGCAGCAAAAGCTCCCTATCCAACCTGACAGAGCTTCCAGAGGCTCTGCAGAGAAGAAAAGGAGAAACTCCCCAAATACAGGTGTGCCATCATTGTAGCATCATACCCAAGAAGACTCGAAGCTGTAATCGCTGCCAAAGATGATTCAACAAAGTACTGAGTAAAGGGTCTGAATACTTTTGTAAATGTGATCAGTTTTTTTATTTAATACATTTGAACAATTTAAAAAAAAAAAAGTTTTGCATTGTCATTATGGGGTATTGTGTGTAGATTAATGAGTTTTTTTCAGTTTTTTAAATCAATTTTAGAATAAGCCTGTAACCTAACAAAATGTGGAAAAAGTCAAGGGGTCTGAATACTTTCTGGAGGCACTGTACATCAACACTCGTACCTGGTAGTCGAGATCCTCAATTCCGAAGCGCTCCCTAAGATTCCGGAACACCTGAGGGCAGTATTCTTTAAACTTGAAATGTCCTGGTAGATTCTCTCTGCGAAAAAAAGGGGTGGAATTCACACATTTGCAGTGTTTACTAGCCTCTCCTTCTCCATTGCTCCCTCTCTCCCTCCATACTTCTGTCCAAGCCTCATTCGTTTTGGCATTTTAAACAGAGTAGTAACATAGACCTGCTGGTGGATAGGCCAATTGTATTATGTATATTTAGAGTAGGTATTAACATGAGTGAGCGAAAACATTACTTGTTGAAGAAGTGGTTGTTGACTTTGATCTTAGTGTTGGCTTTGAAGTCATCAGGCAATAGCATGACAGGAACAGGCACTTGGTTTAGGTCATTTATCTGCAGAAATAAGTACTCCCATTAGCTAGAAGACTTTCATCATGGTTAGTGCTATCAGGGACCCTTGGGACGTCCCTACCCACAAATCTAACCCTTACCTTAAAGTGTTACTGACAGTGTTTTAGCAACAAGCGAGCACTTTGTAATTTTCACACATTCATAGAATGTTTGGGAATTACGTAGAGTATGTGAAAATTATACAGGGGGAAAGCGGCCGTGCATTAGGACAATTAATAGACACTGCAGTTAATAAAACCTAATAAAAAGATTGGTCTTGTCCAGGACCAGACTCTACACCATAGCCAATCAGAGATACCTCAGGCATATATGCAAATAAGCCATTAGCCACACGGGGCTGCCATCTTTAACTATAAATTAGTGATGGGAAGTTCAGCTCTTTTTACTGACAAAATCTTTGACTCGTTCAGTCAAAAGAACAATACTACTAATTTATTTCCTTTGAGTCAGTAATTCCCAGAGCACACTGGACCCCCTACCGACGAACGATGAACTGAAAACTTAAGAGTCATGATTCTACGAGCCTCTGGTTCACATGTCGTTCACCATAGGGTGCTATTGGAACTATCATTTGTGACAGACTTGTAAACATGCGCTTTAAAACAATGTACATTACATCCAATTCCAAAATCATGGCCATTAATATGGAGTTGGTCCCCCCTTTGCTGCTATAACAGCCTCCACTCTTCTGGGAAGGCTTTCAACTAGATGTTGGAACATTGCTGCGGGGACTTTCTTTCATTCAGCCACAAGAGCATTAGAAAGGTCGGGAACTGATGTTGGGCGATTAGGCCCAAAGGTGTTTGATGGGGTTGAGTTCAGGGCTCTGTACAGGCCAGTCAAGTTCTTTCCCTTCACTGGAACTAAGGGAACTAGCCCAACCCATGAAAAACAGCCCCAGACCATTATTCCTCCTCCAAACATTACAGTTGGCACTATGCATTGGGGCAGGTAGCGTTCTCCTGGCATCCGCCAAACCCAGATTCGTTCGTCGGACTGCCAGATGGTGAAGCGTGATTTATCACTCCAGAGAACGCGTTTCCACTGCTCCAGAGTCCAATGGCAGCGAGCTTTACACCACTCCAGCCATCATTTGACAATGTTCATGGTGAATTTAGGCTTGTGTGCGGCTGCTTAGCCAGAAACCCATTTCATGAAGCTCCCGAACAAACAGTTCTTGTGCCAACATTGAATCCAGAGGCAGTTTGGAATTCGGTAGTGAGTGTTGCAACCGAGGACAGGCCATTTTTACGTGCCCTGCGCTTCAGCACTTGGCGGTCTCGTTCTTTGAACTTGTGTGGCCTAACACTACGCGGCTGAGCTGTTGTTGCTCTGAGATGTTTCCACTTCAAAATAACAGCACTTACAGTTGACCGGGGCAGCTCTAGCAGGGCAGAAATTTGGTGAACTGACTTATTGGAAAGGTAGCATCCTATGAAGATGCCACGTGAATGACTCTTGGCGGAATGCATTGCTTGATTGCCGTGATGGTGATAAGTAGCCTAACGACTCAAGCTAAATTATTTCGCTGCTCTGTTGTTCGCTACATACTTCATATGTAGGCAGGGGTAAAGTGACTATGGATAGATAAGAAACAGCGAGTAGCAGCAGCATAAAGGGGGGCGGACAATGCAAATAATCCAGGTGGCCATTTGATTAAATGGTTAGCAGTCATGGCTTGTGAGTAGAAGCTGTTAAGAAGCCTTTTGGCAAGCGCTTGCTCTGGCACCGCTTGCCGTGCGGTAGCAGAAAGAAGAGTTTATGACTTATGTGACTGGAGTCGTTCACAATTTTTTGGGCCTTCCTCTGACACCGCCTAGTATATAGGTCCTGGATGTCAGGAAGCTTGGCCCCAGTGACGTACTGGGCCATATTATTATGTGACTGTTATGAAAGTTGTATTGTCAATTTTGTTTTGTATTGTATTTAAACGCCACTTTAAATGTGTACATGACACTGCAACAAAATTTCCCCATGGGGACAATAAAGTCAGTAAGTATGTACTAGCCTCTGTAGCGCCTTGTGGTCAGATGTCGAGCAGTTACCATGGCAGGCCGTGACGCAACCGGTCAGGATGCTCTTAATGGTGCAGCTTTAGAACCTTTTGAGGATCTGGGGACCAAATATTTTCAGTCTCCTGAAGGGGAAAGGTGCTGTCGTGCCCTCTTCACAACTGTCTTGGTGTGTTTGGACCATGATAGTTCATTGATGATGTGGACACCAAGGAACTAGAAGCTCTCGACCCGCTCCACTACAGCCATGTTGATGTTAATGGGGGCCTGTCGGTTTCCTGTAGTCCATCATCAGGTCCTTTGTTTTACTCGCATTGAGGGAGAGGTTTTTATCATGGCACCACACTGCCAGGTCTCTGACCTCCTCCCTATAGGCCGTCTCATCGTTGTCGGCGATCAGGCCTACCACTTGTGTTTCGTCAGCCAACTTAATGATAGTGTTGGAGTCGTGCTTGGCCATGCAGTCATGGGTGAACAGGGGGGTCCCCGTGTTGTGGATCAGCGTGGCATATGTGTTGTTGCCTACCCTTACCATCTAGGGGTGGCCCGTCAGGAAGTCCAGGATCCAATTGCAGAGGGAGGTGTTTAATCCCAGGGTCCTTAGCTTAGTGATGAAATTTGTGGGCACTGTGGTGTTGACTACTGAGCTGTAGTCAATGAACAACATCCTCACATAGGTGTTTCTTTTGTCCAGGTGGGAAAGGGCAGTGTGGAGTGCGATTGAGACGGGTCATCCTTGGATCTGTTGGTGCATTATGCGAATTGGAGTGGGTCTAGGGTTTTCAGCATGATGGTGTTGTTGTGAGCCATTACCAGCCTTTCAAAGCACTTCATGGCTACCGATGTGAGTGCTACGGGGCAGTAATAATTTAGACAGGTTACCTTCGCTTTGTTGGGCACAGGGACTATGGTGGTCTGTTTGAAACATGTAGGTATTACAGACTCGGTCAGGGAGAAGTTGAAAATGTCAGTGAAGATACTTGCCATTTGGTCCGCGCATGCTTTGAGTACTCCGTCTGACCCCGCAGCTTTATGAATGTTGACCTGTTTAAAGGGTCTTGCTCACATCGGCTACGGAGAGCGTGATCACACAGTCGTCCGGAACGGCTGGTGCGCTCATGCATGCTTCGGTGTTGCTTGCCTTGAAGCGAGCATAAAAGGCATTTAGCTTGTCTGGTAGGCTTGCGTCTCTGGGCAGTGCGCGGCTGGGTTTCCCTTTGTAGTCTGTAATATTTTTTAAGCTCTGTCAGCCGGTGGATTCAATCTTAGTCCTGTATTGACGCTTTGCCTGTTTGATGGTTTGTCTGAGGGCAAAGCGGGATTTCTTATAAGCGTCTGGATTAGTGTCCCGCTCCTTGAAAGCGGCAGCTCTAGCCTTTAGCTCGATGCAGATGTTGCCTAACAGTCCATGGCTTATGGTTGAGAAATGTACGTACGGACACTGTTGGGACGACGTCGTTGATGCACTTATTGATGAAGCCGATGACTGAGGTGGTATACTCCTCAATGCCATTGAATGAATGCCGGAACATATTCCAGTCTGTGCTAGAAAAACAGTCCTGCAGCGTAGCGTCCACGTAATCTGACCACTTCCATATTGAGCGAGTCGCTGGTACTTCCTACATTAGTTTTGCTTGTAAGCAGGAAACAGGAGGATACAATTATGGTCAGATTTACAAAATGGATGGCGAGGGAGAGCTTTGTATGCATCTCTGGTTGCACATGTGACATGCTGGTAGAAAAGAGGTAAAAATGAATTTAAGTTTGCCTGCATTAAAGTCCCCGGCCAATAGGAGCACCACTTCTGGATGAGCATTTTCTTGTTTGCATATGGGCTTATACAGCTCGTTGAGTGCGGTCTTAGAGACAGCATTGGTTTGTGGTTGTAAAGACAGCTACGAATAATATAGATAATTCTCTTGGTAGATAGTGTGGTCTATAGCTTATCATGAGGTACACGGGAGGTGTAAACATGCAGTTGATAGAAAGCAAACAAGCTGGAGATGAGTCTGAGGACTGAGTATATCTCATGTGTATGGCAGTCTACGGCCCTGTCATTGCTTTCTAGAGACCACACTGGCTAACTTTTATATAATGAGCAAAGCCCATAACACAGTCCATTATGATGTGACACACACTTGACAGTCAACGGTCAATAATAGTTAGCCAGCAGCAAGTTGGCTAACGTTAACCTAACTAACGTTACTTAGCCTCCTAGTGCTATCTAGCTTGTTCTCGGTACAGTTCGTTTAGCTCACGTAAACATTAGCTACATTTTTACTGAATGCGCATTTACATGTGATAGCGAACGTTAGCTAGGTAGGTTAGATAAGTTAGCTTGGTAACTAGCTAACGGAATGTCAAAATTAGCTGGGTTGGTTAACGTTAGCTAGCTAATGGGCTAAGCTAACGTTATCAAAACGGACAATGACAACATAACGTGTTATACTCACCGAATGGTTTACACCCCACATAAAAACGCTCAAGACTGGGTCACTGGCACGAAATACCTTCACCTTCTGCTGCACAAAATGTTTCTTTTTGGTTTTGGTTTTTGGGGCCAATATCACCATTGGACTGGAAACAGCGTTACCGATAGAGGCCATCGCGAAGCTTGCCTTGCTTGGGAACTTTTTTTTAAAATTCTCCTGATTCTGATCTTCCGCAAACTCAAACTTTATTTTTTCTTCTCCCGATTCTGATCTTTTGCAAACTGACTTCCTCGTCACCGCGTAATGCAAATCAAAGGTTAACCGTGCCACGCGCAGAATTTCAGCAACACCTGTAGCAGTTCCTTCTAAATTCAGGTTAGTAAGTTAGTTGTAGCCAACATGTGTGCTTGTTCTAACACTCATTTTGGATTTCAAATTAGTCTGTCTACTCAATATATATTCCAGTCCAGCTATTCTCGAACAATTAAGGGGAACTGACATGCAGTCCAACTGTCCAGGTGTGATTAACCAAAGATATGTGTTACAAATAATATAATGTCACTTTCATGAGTTCTTACTTACTATAACTATCCTTTCACAGTATTTCTGCTATTACTGTAGCAATGCAGAGAATAAAAGCAGACTATGAAAGTAAGTCAGCTAAGTCATGTATCGTATCTAATGTATTCCATTGAAGCCAAAATTGTACTTTTTGATTAATTGATCATAGAGGAATTGCAGCCCTCATGCGCTCTCTCTCAAAGCAGTGCTTTGTGCAGAACTTTCTGCCAACCCATATAGGCCACCACCCAGTGGCGATTTTAGCATGTAAATCTTGGTGGGGCAAACCCTGAAAAAATGTGGCCGTTGCATGCCAGCAAAACCACAACACAACACAACACTAAACAAGACATTAATTGCACTATAAAGGTGAAAAACAGTTCCCATAAACTATTAGGGCCTACATAAAGCTGTCCCAACAGCAGTCCCAACACCTTACCACTGCTCCACCTGGCTGTCAGTGGAGCCTTGTCTGGCAGAGAAACAGTTCATTCAGCCTCAATTCCTGCCTTTAAAAAAAGCATAGCTGATATGGCTGACTTGCTTAAACAAATGTGGTTTCTACTGACAATTGAGATGTACAAACTATGGCATAAGTGGGCAACAAGCGGAAAAGAGGCAACCCATAATTCCGATTAAGACATTAATGAGCGAGCTAGGACAGATGTAGTCAATATAACTATTTGTTCAGCACTTTTGAAATGTACAGCGACAGAATTCAGAACATGGGCTCTTCTTACAGTGTTCTCCTTGTACACCAAGTCAGAACTGTATGATAAATAAAGGGGGCATATAAGCAGACAATGAAAGCTCTTACAATATTCGATGATTACATTTCTGAAAACTGGTTATAGGCTACATGTGCACCACCAAGTCAGAACAGTAGGCAACATTAGAGGGGAAAAAATATCAGATTATTAGGGAGAGGCACATTGGCTACTAACAGCTTACTACACAACATACACTTAGTATTACTTTCTTAGCTACAGTATACATATCTCCCTGGCATATTACATCATGTATGCAGCAGCATACAATACATTTTTGGACTCACCTTGTTGTACTGTGCTCACTTGAACAGGAAGGTGGCGCGATGGTTCTTTCTGAGCACATTTTGTAATCAAGCTTTGTCATCAAAGTCTGGCCTTCTTTGGATTTATGGTGCTTTCAAGACAAATGGGAACTCAAGGTCGAATCATGAACAAGGTCAAATCATAATGACGTCAGTGATCTTCAGGTCGTGGCTCTTGAAAGAGGCCTGAGTTCCCGACTTACAATGGCAGAAATCATGCTGGATTGACAGCATGGCCAATGTTGAATGTTTATCATTTTAAGCTTGCAAAAGAGAACCTTAAACTGAGAATCGGGACCACACACCCACTCCACTGTATAGCAGGCTAGTGATTGCTTTGCAATACTTGCAGTTAGCCACTGATTCCTTCCAAACCACTCATTGTTGAGTTTGCGATTTCCAACTTGTTGTGTAATGTTTATGTCCGATGAGCACTGATACATTTTATCTATAATTTCTCTTCATTATTTCTCTTCATATGACAAGGTTTAAAAAGGATTGCCAGTAGATTGTCTACTTGATTCATGATAATGACTGCTAGCTAAGATTTTTAAAGTGTGATGTTGACATGATCAGTCCAATCAAAGCTACTGTAGATATAACGTGATTTGACGTCATTTTATCTGTGGCCAATGACCTTGAGCCTTCTTGGATGGGCACTTCTAATGTAACTCAATGGCAGAATCCAAGGGGCTTGAATTTTCGAGCTCTACCCTTAGACTTGGCAGTGATGTAGAGTCCCCATGAGTGACAGGACACTGAGTCAATCACGCCGCAACTAGAGAACATTACCAACCTCTATGCTCCTTATTTTCCACTGGTTGCCCCACCACCACCACAGAAAGCACTGAGCTAGGCTGAAACACCTTCATTTTGGAGCTGCCTTACTCAAGAATGCAAAAAAGAGACCATGTTGGTATGGAGGCTTTATTAAATCACTGTCCCTAATGATGGGTCGCCACTGCCACCACCTATGGCTAAATTAGATTGAAGAGATTTTGGGGGTTGAAATGACGTGGAAACAAAGTTGATTCTACCACTATGTGCCCAGTGGGGAGATGTGTGCATCCCAAATGACACCATTCCCTATTTAGTGCACTACTTTTGACCAGGGCAGAATATATAGTGCACTAGGGAATAGGGTGCCATTTGAGACACAGACCCTCCTCTCGGTTAGCACTTCTGACATACCATGCCTTGGCCACTAATAACTAAATCATTGCACCAGCATTGCTCTTAGTAAGTAATATGACACAAAGGGGTGTGGTATATGGCCAATATACCACGGCTAAGAGCTGTTCTTATGCACAACGTGGAGTGACTGGATACAGCCGTTAGCCTAGGTACATTAGCCATATACCACAAACCCCCAAGGTGTCTTATTGCTATTATAAACTGATTGCCAATGTAATTCTAACAGTAAAAAAGTATTTTTTTTGTCATACCCGTGGTATATACGATCTTACATACCACAACTTTCAGCCAATCAGCATTCAGGGCTCGAATCACCCGGTTTATAATAGAGGATATACCACAAGCAATGTTAATGGCATAGCATTTTTATCTGTCTTCCATCTGAGCACATTTTAAATAGTTGATTCTGTGCACAGAGAAGGTAGCTATAGGATTTCTTCTATATTCACTCTCCTACGAATAACAAATGTAACCACCCATACAGAAGCAGGACATGTGGTGTGATTTAACAAAGGGAGCTGCTTACTTTCCTGCATCATCTTCTGCGAGACCTGTATTTCAAATGATTATGCATGGACAAATTGGATATTCTATGCGGTTATTTTGGAAACAGGCATGTGTCCTTGTGTACTGTAAGTGCCAGAGCAAATGGTCCTTTGTATCCCCTAGACATGGTAGAAAACCTGCATCATACTGATGCCTATTCATTCTATTAATTCCTAACCTGTTGATTTATTTGTAACTTGATCTGGAGGTACAGCTATTAGATCTTTTTAGAGAGACAGTTATTAGATCTTAATTTGAACAGAAAACAAATATTTCAAATCAGGGCCATGATTTTAAATCAACTCTGACATAAGAGAACAAAGTGGCTAGCTGAGTAGATATGCTGTGCTACATTTGGCTGCTACACATGTGTGGTGCTTCAAACTGTGACTATGACTAAGCACCTTTGTAAAATGAATGCGATCCAATCCCACTACAGCTACTGCACTGGTGGAGCTCACAAATAAAACACACCATAATGCTCTGTTATATTAATATATGTATTTATTTATTGTTATCCAGTTTGATATCATTATAATTTATTTGAGCTCTTACAGGCCCCCTGTGCATGGACCTAGCATCACAGCAAAGAGATTGGCACAACAAGATTGGTGGTAAATAGACACCATCTAATCACACTGTTCATCACACAATTTAACTTTTTTTTGTGAGGACTTGGG
Organism: Oncorhynchus clarkii lewisi; assembly: GCF_045791955.1. Classification (NCBI taxonomy): domain Eukaryota; kingdom Metazoa; phylum Chordata; class Actinopteri; order Salmoniformes; family Salmonidae; genus Oncorhynchus; species Oncorhynchus clarkii. The sequence goes on from NC_092155.1 coordinate 66,516,332, forward strand.
AAAGACAATTAAGTAACTGTAACATATTTAAACTTCATTTACGAAAATGAGCATTGTAATAGGATGTGCCAAAAGCAAATCATTCCAATATTAAATGGTCAAAGTATAAATAAAATAGAAATCTTGAAGTAAAAATCATAACAGTTGAAATGCTCAGATGTGTGTGGTGAATTTTGCCATGAGGGTGCTACTGCCGCCAAAGCACAATGTTGTCCCTAGCAATGAAATAAAATAACCTCTGTTTTTTTTTTAAATGAAAAAAATGCTGACAATATAAAAATACATGGCATTGTAGTTCATTAAATAAACCAACAATTTATATATAAAATATTATATTGATGTATATAAAAATATGCTTAACAACTTCTTGAAAAGCGTAACAGCCATAAGCGTTTTTTGTCTGCCACTTCAGAACACACTGTCAACCACAAAAATCCCAAATATGTACAAACAATCAGCTATCAGAGCAGTCGGAACGTCATTTCAACAACAATGGACTGTTTCACATCACTGTTTTTCTGACGCGATTATAGGATAAGTGTCAAATTCAAGCAGTACTACATATTCCAAAATAAATTAAATAGAAAAGGAATATTCTTATATTGTATTAATTAAATATCATAATGTCAGTGTATCTTTGGAGAGAGGGAGAGAGGATGGTGACGTAGACATGTTTTCAAACATTGTGTCACACCAACACCAGCGTGACAGTATTTCAGCCTGCTGAGTCAATAACAAACACAGGCAGTGTCAGCTATCCTATAAAACAGAACATCTACAATGAACGGACGAAGCCAGGATAAGAGCCAGGGAATTCATTATGAAGAAATACAGCTGAGATATCAGTTAGTTGAGGCAGTGAATAACAAAGTGGTAATGTGAGCTAGGTAAGCTATAGCACATTGTCACACTGAATGATTCAGAGGACTGGTATTGTAGCTGCAAACTGTTGAACATTAAGCTGGATATTGCTACTGTAGTACTGTAGGTGTGTGTCTTTGTTGAGATGTTTCTTGACTAGAGGACTGTAACCTAATTTGGGGTAATTTCCATAGGAAGTGGTTAATCCCTGGTTTCTCCTGTCGAGGCAGTGTCTAGCACAAGCTAAAGCCACCCCCTCTCCATGTCCTGCTCCTCCTCCTCCTATTTCCCTCCTCTAGGCTCAAAGTTGTGGGACAGAGACCTCCCTCAATCTCCATCGCATGGTAAAGTGCCGTCTTCGCTGGCACGTGAGGACAAGGCGGTACCCAGCTCGTCCACACACCAACAGAGGCCACGCTGTACACCCTTGGAGGAACGACACTGTGTTGTGTGACAGGAGAGAGAATGATATGTCATCATACCACAGAACTATTGTCTGCATGCCCAGAGGTCCTGAAAGAAAAGTCTTCTTTATCCAGAGCCTCTACACATGCAAATATTCACGTCAGCAAACATATCGCTCTGTATCTACCTGCTTTTTCCTGTAGAAGCCCAGAGTATCACAATTGGGGATATAGATGTCACGATCAGACAGGAAGATAGTGAGCTCAACACCACGCAGAACACTATTGAGCAGCTTACGGCAGGGTGCCTAAACAGAACAATATCATTATATAATGACATGATAGTATGTGATATATAATATGTTTAGCTTCTGGCTTCATGCTCCATCACTGACATACATGTCCTATGATATCCACACATGTTGTAGCTACTTCAATAGGCTACTTAAGGGTTCTCTGCATTTTCTGTCATTTAATAAGCATTTCTGCTTGTGTAGTTACTTTATTTATCTATGTGTAGTTACTGTATTGACCAATGTGTAGTTACTGTATTCATCAATGTATAGTTACTGTATTTATCAATGTGCAGTTATCGTATTCATCAAGGCGTAGTTACTGTATTTATCCATGTATAGTTACTGTATTTATCAATGTTTAGTTACTGTATGAATCAATGTGTAGTTACTGTGTTTATCAATGTATCCTTGTTAGACAAAGGCTGTGCCTTTTCAGGTCACTGAGACAGTGGTTTGAAGCAACTGTGACTATATAGACAGTACAGTGCATTCGGGAAAGTATTCATAACATTTCTTTGCTTTGTCATTATGGGGGTATTGCGTGTAGATTGATGGGGGGAAAAAACAATTTAATACATTTTAGAATAAGGCTGTAACGTAACAAAATGTGGAAAAAATTACATTCCGAATGCACTATATTTGTTAAATTGTAGAAACAAATTGTGTGTTGTGTTTGATCGCAGATCAACCTCCTTTTGTAAAGTGAAAAATCCAAGGCCACCACAGTCGAGTCTAAACTTGACTGATTCACATCATGGCTTATTAGTTCTGCCACGCAGCTGCATACACATCATGCCCTATATGGCTTCAGAATGGCTGCAGAATGCTGTCACTGTATCACCCAGATAGCACAGCAGCTTCAGTAATAACTAACTCTCCCAGGCTCCTTCCATCATACAGTATCTATCTGTATGAATATGAACACATTATGTAATCAGCTCTACATATGTTCTCACATTTAAGCAGGTGTGAGTAAGTGTACATAGAAATCATTATTATATTATCTTCATACTTGGATAACACTTACCTTTTCTATTTCACCACTATGCGAAGGATGTGGACCTATAGGAGAGAGCAGCATATTACCAATAATACATTACATCAGGGCATTATTAGGAACCTTAACCCATCTCTAATATCATTATATAAGTTAGAAGTATTTTATTTCAAGCTGTTGCAAGACATGAATCATCAAGCATATACTGGATACCGGTGTATATTTCCCGTGAGTATAGTTCCTGTAGCATGTCCTCACTAAGGGATCGCAGTGGCTTAGTCTGAACAGTAGGTGGAGAGCTTGCAATGAAAAGCAGCATAATCTGAATGTGGGTGACAGCGTGACACTCATTCAGTGCTGTCAAGAAAATGCACACGCACAGATCACAACCTCTCTTTGAAATGCATGTACAGTACTATAACCATACACATCACATGTATCATGAGGCATACCTACACAAACACACATACTTACACACACACACACACATATTTACACAAGCTACTACGTACTAATATACCTTAACAGAGCCTCACAAATGTCTGTTCATCATAGTGTAGCCTAAATTCCATTTATTCCATAACTGATGATATGCTGCTCAAGGCAACGTTTGAGACTTCTAGTTCCAAAGTCCCTCACATTAGATTATGATCACAAGTAGTATTGCAAAATTCCGGGAACTTTCAATAAATTCCCTGGTTTCCTGAAATCCCAGTTGGAAAATAGGAAACTTCCAACCAGGATTCTGGAAAACCAGGGAATTTATGGAAAGTTCCCGGAATTGTGCAGCCCTAGTCACATGACTCCAGAGACACTGCAGCATAGAAATCAAGACCATGCAGCCCTTTCAAATCCATGTTTAGTGCTTGTCATGCATCTAACATTAAATGTCATACTCATATGATAATACAGTACTAGCATTTCTATTTGGTGCACGCCAACGTCACATACAATATTCACACTGATGATGAGAGATTGTGTGTCCTACTACATGCTACCACAGCTACCCCCTTAATAAACTAATCTGTAGTATAATTGCCCTAACACACACACACAACACAGAGCTGAATTGAATACTATTAGAGGTGCTGGTGGTGTGTGTCTCAGTCTTACCTGTGGGGTGGGGCCTCTCCGTGGGACTGGTCCTGCTTTGCTTGGTGCAGAAGCCCCTGCCCTGCAACAGAGCCTGGAGAGGGCTGTGTTCCTGAGGAAGAGGCACGCAGCGCAGCCCCTTGGCACAGCTCATGGTGTACACACCACAGGGCTCTCCCTGGGCCAACATTGATGTACTGCCTGCCTGCCCAATATGGTCGCGGGGGGCCCGACCTGGTTCTTTACACGAGAAACAACCCTTGTAGGGTCCCAAACGGTTAGCTAGAGTCGAAGATGCGCAGTGAGCAATCAACAACAAGATAATAGTCGTTAAGTTAGAAAGGAGAGGCATTTTCTGTCCAGGTCTCAGGTTCAGCTCCACACTCTCTCTTTCTCCCTCCCTCTCTCAGTCAAATGTGGCTAATGCTATTTCTTCTCTCCTGTTTCTCCGTCTTCTTTCCGTCTCTTCAGCTTTGCTTGATGCTTAGCCGGTTTAATCTCAAGACAGCCAGGAGTCCTCTGCAGTGCTAGAGGAGACAAACGGAGATCGAGACACAGCAAAGCAGCAGCTTTTAAAGATCTGAAAGGCGGTGATAGAGAGGGAGAGAGAGAACACAGTTATGACACCTTCAGGGGCTGGGACTCAGAGAGAGAGAGAGAGAGAGGATGAGGGAGAGGAAGGCAGAGAGGGAGTAGAGGACGAGGTGGGGGTGGATTATTTTCCTTTTGGAAATTACCCCCCCCCCCCCATTAAACAGTATACATTGTGCAACATACACTTCTCCCCATTATACTTGGTTGTGAGACCATTCTGGTCATATTTTCCATGGTAGCAATTAAACAAAGCTATTGCATTGCATTCAACTATATGGACTGCAATGTTTAGCACTATACGACTTGTTCTAATGCTCTGTCAACCCCGACCAGAGAATAATACAGAGTACTGATTGGATCTTGCAAAACAGGCACTAAATAAAAAGATAACTTTGATAAATAAATTAAAACGACAAAAGTTGATCGAATTGCAGAGAGGATAATGAACTGTCCTTGTACAGGAGAAAGTTAAAATAACCAAACAAATAGCTTATTTTATCAGTACAATGTAATAATGATCTACCTAGACGTGTGCCAAACGTTAGTCAAGAAAGGTTCCCAGAAGTAGAAGTGTTTTAATATAAACTGAAAGTGGATTGCCATGAAAAACATGTTTCAGCAGCTGGTGTATCTTGTTCTTACCTTGTGTAATGCATGTGCATAACTATAGCCCATTGGTTTGCTCAACTTTTTCCAAATCAAACAATGTTGAATGGATTGGTATCGCTCCAACAGGGGGACTATCCCACCTCCTGACAAACTATAGTGAATGTGATCATTGAGACCAGGGATGACAGGGCTTGATGATGGTCGGACTGGGTATTTAACACATTATACACTGAACAAAAATATAAACGTAACATGCAACAATTTTAAAGATTTAACTGAGTTACAGTTTGTATAAGCAAATCAGTCAATTGAAATACACTGACCAAAAATATAAACGCAATATGTAAAGTGTTGGTCCCATGTTCCATGAGCTGAAATAAAAGATCCCAGAAATGTTCCATATGCACAAAAAAATATTTATCTCAAATGTTGTGCACAAATTTGTTTACATCCTGCTAGTGAGCATTTATCCTTTACCAAGATAATCCATCCACCTGACAGGTGTGGCATATCAAGAAGCTGATTAAACAGCATGATCATTACACAAGTGCACCTTGTGCTGGGGACAATAAAAGGCCACTCCAAAATGTGTAGTTTTGTCTCACAACACAGTTGGCTCTAACCAGAATAGAAAGAGGAGTGGGAGGCCACAGTGCACAACTGAGCAAGAGAACAAGCACCGGGGCCTCCCACTCCTCTTTCTATTCTGGTTAGAGACAGTTTGCGCTGTTCTGTGAAGGGAGTAGTTGTATGAGATCTTCAGTTTCTTGTCAATTTCTTGCATGGAATAGCTTTAATTTCTCAGAACAAGAATAGACTGACGAGTTTCAGAAGAAAGTGCTTTGTTTCTGGCCATTTTGAGCCTGTAATCGAACCCACAAATGCTGATGCTCCAGATACTCAACTAGTCTAAAGATGGCCAGTTTTATTGCTTATTTAATCACCACAACAGTTTTCAGCTGTGCTAACATAGTTGAAAAAGGGTTTTCTAATGATCAATTAGCCTTTTAAAATTATAAACTTGGATTAGCTAACACAATGTCCCATTGGAACACAGGAGTGATGGTTGCTGATAATGGGCTTCTGTACACCTACGTAGATAGTCCATAAACAATCAGACGTTTCCAGCTTCAATAGTCAACATTAACAATGTCAACACTGTATTTCTGATCAATTTGATGTTATTTTAATGGACAAAAAAATGGCTTTTCTTTCAAAAACAAAGACATTTCTAAGTGACCCCAAACTTTTGAATGGTAGTGTCACGTTCTGACCATCGTTCGTGTGTGTTTTCCTTGTTTTAGTGTTGGTCAGGACGTGAACTGGGTGGGCATTCTATGTTGGATGTCTTGTTTGTCTATTTCTATGTCTGGCCTGATATGGTTCTCAATCAGAGGCAGGTGTTAGTCATTGTCTCTGATTGGGAACCATATTTAGGTAGCCTGGGTTTCACTGTGTGTTTGTGGGTGATTGTTCCTGTCTATGTGTTTTTCAACAGATAGGCTGTTTTAGGTTTTCGTTACGTTCATCACGTTCTTTATTTTGTAGTGTTTGCATTGATTCGTGTTTTACGTTTGTTCATTAAAACATGGATCGCAATCTACACGCTGCATTTTGGTCCGACTCTCCTTCTCATACAGAAAATCGTTACAGAATCACCCACCACAAAAGGACCAAGCAGCGTGTCAACAGGCAGGAGCAGCGCGAGGAGACGCGCAATAAGGATTTCTGGACATGGGAGGAAATCCTCGACGGGAGAGGACCCTGGGCTAAACCAGGGGAGTGTAGCCGCCCAAAGGTGCAGCAGGAGAAGAGGCAACAGGAGCAGCCCAAAGAGGAGGTATGGACATGGGAGGACGAATTAGAAGGAAAAGGACCCTGGGCTCAGCCAGGAGAATATCGCCGCCCTAAAGAAGAACTGGAGGCGGCGAAAGCTGAGAGGCGCAGATATGAGGAGGCAGCACGGCGACGCGGATGGAAGCCTGAGAGCCAGCCCCAAAAATTTCTTGGGGGGGGGGCTAACAGGGAGTATGGCTACGCCAGGTAGGAGACCTGCGCAAACTCCCTGTGCTTACCGGGGGGCTAGAGAGACCGGACAGGCACCGTGTTATGCAGTGGTGCGCACGGTGTCTCCAGGGCGGGTGCATAGCCCGGTGCGGTATATTCCAGCTCCGCGTGTCGGCCGGGCTAGATTGAGCGTCGAGCCTAATGCCATGAAGCCGGCTCTACGCAGCTGGTCCCCAGTGCGTCTCCTTGGGCCGGCTTACATGGCACCAGCCTTGCGCTCGCTCGGTGTCTCCGGTTCGCCTGCATAGCCCAGTGCGGGCTATTCCACCTCGCCTCACTGGCAGGGCGACTGTGAGCATTCAACCAGGTAAGGTTGGGCAGGCTCGGTGCTCAAGAGCTCCAGTGCGCCTGCACGGTCCGGTTTTTCCAGTACCACCTCCACACCCCAGCCCTCCGGTAGCAGCTCCCCGCACCAGGCTTCCTGTGCGTGTCCTCGGCCCAGTACCACCAGTGCCAGCACCACGCATCAGGCCTACAGTGCGCCTCGCCTGTCCAGCGCTGCCAGAGCCTTCCTCCTCTCCAGCGCTGTCGGAGTCTCCCGCCTGTTTAGCGCTGTTAGAGCCTTCCTTCTCTACAGCGCTGCCGGAGTCTCCCGCCTGTTCAGAACTGCCAGTCTGCATAGAGCTGCCAGTCTGCAAGGAGCTGCCAGTCTGCAAGGAGCTGCCAGTCTGCAAGGAGCTGCCAGTCTGCAAGGAGCTGCCAGTCTGCAAGGAGCTGCCAGTCTGCAAGGAGCTGCCAGTCTGCAAGGAGCCGCCAGAGCTGCCTTTCTGCAGGATGCCGCCAGAGCTGCCAGTCTGCAAGGAGCCGCCAGAGCTGCCAGTCTGCAAGGAGCTGCCAGTCTGCATGGAGCAGCCAGGGCCGCCAGTCAGCATGGAGCAGCCAGGGCCGCCAGTCAGCATGGAGCAGCCAGGGCCGCCAGTCAGCATGGAGCAGCCAGGGCCGCCAGTCAGCATGGAGCAGCCAGGGCCGCCAGTCAGCATGGAGCAGCCAGGGCCGCCAGTCAGCATGGAGCAGCCAGGGCCGCCAGTCAGCATGGAGCAGCCAGTCAGCATGGAGCAGCCAGAGCAGCCAGTCAGCATGGAGCAGCCAGAGCAGCCAGTCAGCATGGAGCAGCCAGAGCAGCCAGTCAGCATGGAGCAGCCAGAGCTGCCAGTCAGCATGGAGCAGCCAGTCAGCATGGAGCAGCCAGAGCTGCCAGTCATCATGGAGCAGCCAGTCAGCATGGAGCAGCCAGAGCTGCCAGTCAGCATGGAGCAGCCAGTCAGCATGGAGCAGCCAGAGCTGCCAGTCATCATGGAGCAGCCAGTCAGCATGGAGCAGCCAGAGCAGCCAGTCGACCAGACTCTTCCAGATCTGCCAGTCGACCAGACTCTTCCAGATCTGCCAGTCGACCAGACTCTTCCAGATCTGCCAGTCGACCAGACTCTTCCGGATCTGCCAGTCGACCAGAATCTTCCGGATCTGCCAGTCGACCAGACTCTTCCGGATCTGCCAGTCGACCAGACTCTTCCGGATCTGCCAGTCGACCAGACTCTTCCGGATCCGCCAGTCGACCAGACTCTTCCGGATCCGCCAGTCGACCAGACTCTTCCGGATCCGCCAGTCGACCAGACTCTTCCGGATCCGCCAGTCGACCAGACTCTTCCGGATCCGCCAGTCGACCAGACTCTTCCGGATCCGCCAGTCGACCAGACTCTTCCGGATCCGCCAGTCGACCAGACTCTTCCGGATCCGCCAGTCGACCAGACTCTTCCGGATCCGCCAGTCGACCAGACTCTTCCGGATCCGCCAGTCGACCAGACTCTTCCGGATCCGCCAGTCGACCAGACTCTTCCGGATCCGCCAGTCGACCAGACTCTTCCGGATCCGCCAGTCGACCAGACTCTTCCGGATCCGCCAGTCGACCAGACTCTTCCGGATCCGCCAGTCGACCAGACTCTTCCGGATCCGCCAGTCGACCAGACTCTTCCGGATCCGCCAGTCGACCAGACTCTTCCGGATCCGCCAGTCGACCAGACTCTTCCGGATCCGCCAGTCGACCAGACTCTTCCGGATCCGCCAGTCGACCAGACTCTTCCGGATCCGCCAGTCGACCAGACTCTTCCGGATCCGCCAGTCGACCAGACTCTTCCGGATCCGCCAGTCGACCAGGATCTTCCGGATCCGCCAGTCGACCAGGATCTTCCAGAACCGCCAGCCAGCCAGGATCTGCCGGATCCAACCACCTGCCTGAGCTTCCTCTCAGTGCTGAGCTTCCTCTCAGTGCTGAGCTACCCATCAGTCCCGAGCTACCTCTGTCCCGAGCTGCCCCTCTGTCCCGAGCGGTCTTTAAGGAGGGTAACCTATCTAGGGACGCTAAGGAGGTGGACTAAAACTGTTATGGAGTGGGGTCCACGTCCAGCGCCAGAGCCGCCACCGCGGACAGATGCCCACCCACACCCTCCCCCATAGGTTTAAGTTGTGCGTCCGGAGTCCGCACCTTGGAGGGGGGGTACTGTCACGTTCTGACCATCGTTCGTGTGTGTTTTCCTTGTTTTAGTGTTGGTCAGGACGTGAACTGGGTGGGCATTCTATGTTGGATGTCTTGTTTGTCTATTTCTATGTCTGGCCTGATATGGTTCTCAATCAGAGGCAGGTGTTAGTCATTGTCTCTGATTGGGAACCATATTTAGGTAGCCTGGGTTTCACTGTGTGTTTGTGGGTGATTGTTCCTGTCTATGTGTTTTTCACCAGATAGGCTGTTTTAGGTTTTCGTTACGTTCATCACGTTCTTTATTTTGTAGTGTTTGCATTGATTCGTGTTTTACGTTTGTTCATTAAAACATGGATCGCAATCTACACGCTGCATTTTGGTCCGACTCTCCTTCTCATACAGAAAATCGTTACAGGTAGTGTACATACTGATACTGTATTTTACTAGGTTACTTTCACTTTAACTTGAGTCATTTTCTATTAAGGTATCTTTACCTTTATGATAATTGGGTACATTTCCACCACTACCATGGAGGAGACTCGTGTAAGGACAAGATTCTGTGTTTATATACTGTTGTCACGAGGCAACATGAACATTATGACATCATTTCAGAGAGCGTAAAACAGGATTTAGAAAGAAACCCCACTTGGTGAAAACCTGTTTAGTCATCAGCCACCTGGTGTTCTTATTAGGGATGATTGATCTTGGCACTAAGAGCAGAAATCACCTGCAGTCTTATGTTCCCATCAGTGAGCTACAACAGCTACAGCCCTAGCTAGTCTGTTTCCACATGTTTTGTCAGGAGAATCCAAGAGACATGCCAGACCAATGGGGGCTCTCTTTTTCCACACTCCCTGGATTACTAATTTTTCCTCTGGAAACAGGTCTCTGTACACAGACAGACAGACCGACTGACCTATTTCATTATAGATCACATTTTATGTTTTGATATGGAATTGGTTTAACATATTGTCAGTCTCTCTCATGGCTTGCTTTGAATGACTCACTGTAGTGCTCAATGTCGCCGGTCAACTGACCACCGGCCCTGGCAACCATCATTACCCACACCTGGACATCATTATTTCCTTGATTTCTCTCCCTTTATTTAGCCCTCAGTAGCCATGGTTCACTAGGTAGTACTGTTTTGTTTCACGTTCTGTATGCTTTTCTTGTTCTGCATTTATTCATTTTTAAACTCACCTTCTGCACCTGCTTCCTGACTTCCGTTGTTGTACGTAACAGTCACTAGGAAGCGCTATACTTCTGCAAAGTTTTTCTACTGTAGCTTTTTGGAGTCTTACCTAATGAACACAAGTGCATTTTCTAAATTAATTAATGAGATACTGGACAAAAGGTAAGCATTTCACAAGAATAGTGGTATGCTAGAGCAGTGCCTATACAGCAAGGTGGCTAGTAGCTAGTGTGTCTGGTGTGAACAGCTAGCTTGCCAGAAGATACCCGCCCTATCGTTACGCTTGTTCACACTGAGCTGCACTGGGGTCAGAACGCAATCATGGTTACATCCCTCAATGCAGGGATGGGATATGCCACTGTACTTCAAATGTTGCGGTTATCCACACTGTTCCACTTTTTCCCCCCCTAGAAACTTCCCTTTTTGTCCTCATGCTAAGTAGTGGTTGCCACTGCAGCCATTTTGGAATGGCACATCGCATAGAACAATAAAGGTGCTGATTGCAACAGAATTGGCAAGAGCATTACAGCACTGGGACCACTGGGCTAATGCATCAATATACTCTCTTAACAAAAACAGGGTTTCTCCCCAAGCTGTGTGCCCTTATCTGGGGATGAGGTTATGCCTACCATGCATGTGTAACAGTATACCTTTAGACCGTCCCCTCGCCCATACCCGGGCGCGAACCAGGGACCCTCTGCACACAGACAACAGTCACCCACGAAGCATCGTTACCCATCGCTCCACAAAAGCCACGGCCCTTGCAGAGCAAGGGGAACCACTTCTTCAAGGTCTCAGAGCAAGTGACTTCACCGATTGAACTGCTATTAGCGCGCACCACCGCTAACTAGCTAGCCATTTCACAATCGTTACACATGACGATTAATTAAACTGTCACATGACAGCGAGGCAGACTGGCAAGTGGTAGTTTTCATGTGGTCCATCTGCGTGCTTTGGTTTCTTTACAAACACAAATTTGGCCTTAAAGTACAGTTCCTCAAATCAATAAAAACAGGGTTGTCCTATGAAAAGATGGTTAGATGGGCTTCTGCGACCCAAATGGCACCCTATTTTTCTATACACATTTTTAGTAATTTAGCAGAAGCTCTTAGCCAGAGCGACTTAAATATTTATTTTAACTAAGCAAGTCAGTTAAGAACAAATTCTTACTTACAATGACGGCCTACCGGGGAACAGTGAGTTAACTGCCTTGGTCAGGGGCAGAACGACAGATTTTTACTTTGTCAGCTCGGGTATTCAATCTAGCAACCTTTTTGGTTACTGGCCTAACACTCTAACCACTAGGCTACCTGCCACACCGAAGTTAGTGCATTCATCTTACGATAGCTAGGTGAAACAACCACATTTCACGGTTGTAGTAAGTACATTTTGCTCAATAAAGTAGGGAATGGGGTTCCATTTGGGACATAGTTTAGGGCCTATGTCTTAAACTGTCTTATGACAGGGATTTAGACAGTACTAGACTGGTGAGTGAAGGGCATCGTGTGTGTACTAGACTGGCATCGTGTGTGTGTGTACTAGACTGGCATCATGTGTGTGTGTGTACTAGACTGGCAGCATCATGTGTCTACTAGACTGGCAGCATCATGTGTGTACTAGACTGGTGAGTGAAGGGCATCGTGTGTACTAGACTGGCAGCATCATGTGTCTACTAGACTGGCAGCATCATGTGTGTACTAGACTGGTGAGTGAAGGGCATCGTGTGTACAAGACTGGCAGCATCATGTGTGTGTACTAGACTGACGAGTAAATGGCATCCTGTGTGTAATAGACCGGCAGCATCATGTGTCTACTAGACTGGCAGCATCATGTGTCTACTAGACTGGCAGCATCATGTGTGTGTGTACTAGACTGGCAGCATCATGTGTCTACTAGACTGGCAGCATCATGTGTGTGTGTACTAGACTGGCAGCATCATGTGTGTGTGTACTAGACTGGCAGCATCATGTGTGTACCAGACTGACAAGTAAAAGGCATCATCTTAACTTTGTGTGTCTCTACCTTGCTGCATTTTTTAAAATTAAATCATCTATTATTGTATGGTCTACCTGGAGTATGTGTAAAATAAAACATATTTTGTATTTTTCCATGATGTGCCATTCGTGCATCCAAAGATTTAGCCAACGACCACCCAACCAGATCTTTTTCACATTTAAAGGGAATTTCAATATTATGTGCATTTAAACAGTAAAAATGTTGGTTCTCCCGATCATTCATTTTGAAATGTTGGGGATTACACACAATATGAGAGAGGGTTCTCTCTACATACCATCATTCATGGTCGTGCCCAAGATTGCTTTTCCATCCATCCTCAGTAATCTTATCCTCCTGGAATCTTATTGCTGACAATTTTCTAAAAGTCATATTAAATTCCCTCTGAGAGCCCCCTGCTGTCTCTGTTCATCAATGTGAAGCCACTACCTCAAAAATGTCCCACTCTGTGTGTGTGTGTGTGTGTGTGTGTGTGTGTGTGTGTGTGTGTGTGTGTGTGTGTGTGTGTGTGTGTGTGTGTGTGTGTGTGTGTGTGTGTGTGTGTGTGTGTGTGTGTGTGTGTGTGTGTGAGGGAGGGTTAGTGGCGGGCATCGCTCGCTGAAGGTCTCTGCTGCTTGAGATGCAGTTGTTATTCAATTGAGTCAGAGAATATTGCTCTGCATTTATTCAGCTGATGTGCTCATATGTAGGCTAGGGTTATAACCTAGCCTGACCAACAGCTCCCTCCTCTCTGTCATACAACCCAGTTTGCACAAAGTGTCCTGGTGATTTAGCACAGGAAAGCCTGCTAGCATTCTGTTGTAAATTAGAGTATGGGAGAAGGGTTGCAGCATGGTAATTTATGAGACTGAATGTGGAAGTGAAAGTGAGGCAGGCAGGAGGAGTAGTGGCATGTATTCTTCTAGTGGCAAGTTGGGCAAGCTTGATGGACTTCCTCTCCTGGGTTTTAGAGTTGGAAACTAAACATTATCCTGCCTGGCCCTAGGCTGTGCACACAAACCTCTACCAAGATCTCAAGGAATGGGTAGACACTGGTTTCTTTTCATTCCGGTTTAGTGGAAAAGAGCAACACAGCAGCTCAAACTTGTGGTAACACTTAAAATTAGGTATACTTTAAGGATAAAGGTTTTATATGTAGTTGATAATTATGGAAAGTTTATATGTTGGGCCTACATATAACCTCTTTATAAATCCTTTTAAGTATGTAAAGTGTTACCATAATAGTCCTATAGCCGCCTGCAAGTATTCCCAACTGATTTGCAACTATGCCTACTATGAGAATATTAACAGTGCAGTGTACTGTAATTATATGCACAATTTATGCATAAAGCCTTTCTCAGTAGCGTCAGGGCTGACAGTTTGTTGAAGGTGATGTTCCTCATATTCCTGACCAATGTGAGATGTGTACTTGTGTACTTGAGGCCATTTTCCAAGCAAGTTTCTCAGAACCTGAACCCGCTTCATCAAAGGGTAACACAATAATTGTCACATGCGATTCAGTTGGAGTCTGATAGCTATCTGCAGGTAAGATTCAATTAGTTTGATATTAGAAGTTTAGAGTGACCAATAAAGAACTCCACATCCATACTTTGTGATGCCGTTATCAATTCTCCGTTGTCATGACGCACATCCTATAAAATTCCCCCAGATATGGACAGTACGGGAGCTTTCTTTCCCCATAAAGGTCATGTTCCTGTCAGAATATGCGTCACTGGAATCTTCATGTTTCCTCATTACGCTTTCACAAGTGATTCATTTCACCTCCGTCAGACACTGCCCCTGTGTACTCAAATCTAGGCTTATCTGTCCTCTGCGATTCTGGCAGAAGAACATTTTTGATCTGTGGCATTCCACTTATTTCAACAGATTTATTTGAATTCCATTCCAATCGATTCAAACTCCATTCCTATTTCATCAGCCTATCTAAGCCCAGGTGCATCTGTGAATCTTTCCTTCAGACATGTATAGCCTTTTAAAGTACCTTCTACTAATGTAGTCAGTAGAACCTGTCAAGTGCAGTACAGCCAGTACAGTAAAAGCCTACAGATTGAACTGAACTGGGAGTACATAGGAAAGAAGGAGAATGAGCCCTGGACTTTCACTCAGGGAAACCGAAGGAGTTTAGTTTCAGACTGTGAATAACCGAAGGTGTCATGCGGGATCCAGGCCAGAATCTTGGTTTAAATAGTAATTGTTTTAAACATGTGTTTGAGCTTGCCTAAAGTGCGGGATTTGCACTTTTGGGACTATCGTGTTGGTTCCGTTGTGGGATGCAAGCTCAATCCATCACAACTGAAGCATGATTTGAACCCAGGTAGGTCTGTGTGGAAGAGATGTTACTGTATGTGTGCCTGAGAGGGGGAAATAGTTGCACAGGTTAGCAGCCAGAGACGCAGGAGGACTACCCCCTCCTGTATGGGCTGGATCACCTTTCACCTAATTCTGCTTGGCTTTGTCCTGCCGGGCCACTGGCTCTAACTGTAGCTGTGGTTCTGGCTCTCCCTGGCTGGCTGGCTGGCTGAGAGGGCAGAGTGGGGTGGTTACCCAGGGCAGTGGGGGCGCTGGGGAGGCGGTCGGGCTGTCCAGCTGTAGACAGCTAGGTAGGGCCAGCTAGGGTGTGTGTGTGAGAGAGAGAGAGGCTGGGGTTGGAAAGTCAATGATTTAATAGCAGCTCCAGACAGTAGTTTTCCATTTAAAATTGTGACTCAGTGAAACTCTCACAGTAACTGTTGACTGTTTGATTTTCTGTTAGGCCTGTACATCTCATTACTTCACAATCTAATTGTGAAACATCAGCATTGTGGCACACACCTGGGCGGCTCCCGAGGACTATGAGCTCTCGTTCTCCGTGGCCAACGTGAGTAAGACATTTAAACGTGTTAACCCTCACAAGGCTGCCGGCATCCCGTCCCGCATCCTCAGAGCATGCTCAGACCAGCTAGCTGGCGTGTTTACGGACATATTCAATCTCTCCCTATCCCAGTCTGTTCCCACTTTCTTCAAGATGTCCACCATTGTTCCTGTCCCCAAGAAGGCGTAGGTAACTGAACAAAATTACTATTGCCCTGTAGCACTCACTTCTGTCATCGTGAAGTGCTTTGAGAGGCTAGTTAAGGATCATATCACCTCCACCTTATCCGACACCCTAGACCCACTGCCACAGTGGAGAAGGAGAAAAGCTTCAAGTTCTTCAGAGTACATACCACTGTTCCATCTACATACAGTGTGGTGAAGAAGGCGCAACAGCACCTCTTCAACCACAGGAGGCTGAAGAAATTTGGCTTGGCCCCTAAGAACCTCACAAACTTTTACAGGTGCACAATTGAGAGCATCCTGTCAAGGCAACTGCACCGTCCACAACAGCAGAGCTCTCCAGAGCGTGGTGCGGTCTGCTCAACGCATCACCGGGGACCCACTGCCCTCCAGGACATCTACAGCACTCTGTGTCACAGGAAGTCCAAGAAAATCATCAAGGATGTCAGCCACCCGAGCCACGGCCTGTTTAGGTCAGTACAGGTGTATCACAGTTGTGACGAGAGACTGAAAAACAGCTTCTATCTCAGGTCCATCACACTGTTAAATAGCCATTACTAGCCGGCCTCCCATCAGTATCATGTCCTGAACTTAGTCACCGTCACTAGCCGGCTACCGCTTGGTTACTCAACCCTGCACCTTAGAGGCTGCTGCCTTATGTACATTGACATGGAGCACTGGTCATTTTAATAATAGAACACTGGTCACTTTACATACTGTTTTACCCATTACATATGTATATCCTGTATTCCAGTCAAGGCCATGCTATTCAACTATTGCTGTACATATACTATCTACGTATTCTTCAGATATACTACATATTCTATCCACATACTGTCCATAATGTATATACATCCCATGACATACTTTTTTGTGTGTGTGTGTGTGTGTGTGTGTGTGTGTGTGTGTGTGTGTGTGTGTGTGTGTGTGTGTGTGTGTATACACTGTATGTGGACACCCATTCAAATGAGTGGATTCGACTATTTCGCCACACCCGTTGATGACAGGTGTATAAAGTTAAGCACACAGCGACGCTATCTCCATAGATAAACATTGGCAGTAGAACGGACCATACTGAAGAGTTCAATGACTTTCAAAATGGCACCGTCATAGGAAGCCACCTTTCCAACAAGTCAGTTCGTCAAATTGCTGCCCCAGTCACCTATGAGGGCTGTTATCCTGAAGTGGAAACATCTAGGAGCAACAACAGCTCAGCCGCGACGTGGTAGGCCACACAAGCTCACAGAACTGGACCATTGAGTGCTGAAGCGTGTAGCACGTGAAAATGGTCTGTCCTCGGTTGCAACACTCACTACAGAGTTCCAAACTGACTCTGGAAACATTGTCAGCACAAGAACTGTTCGTGGGGAGCTTCAAGAAATTCATGAAATGGTTTTCCGTGGCCGAGCAGCCGCACACAAGCCTAAGCTCACCATGCGCAATGCCTAGCGTCAGTTGGAGTGGTGTAAAGCTCTCCGCCATTGAACTCTGGAGCAGTGGAAATGCGTTCTCTGGAGTGCTGAATCACGCTTCACCATCTGGCAGCCCAACAGACAAATCTGGGTTTGGCGGATGCCAGAAGAACGCTAGTGCCTACTGTAATGTTTGGTGGAGGAGGAGTAATTGTCTGGGGCTGTTTTTCATGGTTTGGGTTGGACCCTTAGTTCCAGTGAAAGGAAATCTTACCACTACAATGTACAATGACATTCTAGATTCTGTGCTTCCACAAAATCGGGAAGGCCCTTTCCTGTTTCAACATGACAATGCACAAAGTGAGGTACATACAGAAAAAGTTTGTTGAGATCGGTGTGGAAGAACATGACTGGTCTGCACCTTCCCAGAAGAGTGGAGGCTGTTATAGCAGCAAAGGTGGGACCAACTCCATGTTAATGCCCATGATTTTGGAATGAGATGTTCGACAAGCAGGTGTCCAGGTGTGTGTGTGTGTGTGTGTTATTTATATTTATTTATATATAGTAAGTACCAGTCAAAGGTTAGGACAAACCCTTGAATGAGTAGGTTTTTCTTTATTTTCAATATTTTATTTAACTAGGTCAGTTAAAGTCAGTTAAGAACAACTTCTTATTTTCAATGACAGCCTAGGAACAGTGTGTTAACTGCCTTGTTCAGGGGCAGAACAAAGGATTTTCACATTGTCAGCTCGGAGATTCGATCTTGCAACCTTTCGGTTACTAATCCAATGCTCTAACCACTAGGCTACCTGCCACTCCAAATAATAGTGAAGACATTAAAACTATGAAATAACACATATGAAATCATGTAGTAACCAAAAAAGTGTTAAACAAATCTAAATATATTTGAGATTCTTCAAAGTAGCCACCCTTTGCCTTGACAGCTTTGCACAAACTTGGCATTCTTTCAACCAGCTTCGCGAGGAATGCTTTTCCAACAGTCTTGAAGGAGGTCCCACATATGCTGAGCACTTGTTGGCAGCTTTTCCTTCACTCTGTGGACCAACTCATTCAAAACCATCTCAATTGGGTTGAGGTCAGGTGATTGTAGAGGCCAGGTCATCTGATGCAGCACTCCATCACTTTCCTTCTTGGTCAAATAGCCCTTACACAGCCTGGAGGTGTGTTCAGTGATAGTCCTGTTGAAAACAAATGATAGTCCCACTAAGCGCAAACCAGATGGGATGGCATATATGCAGAATGCTCTGGTATCCATGCTTGTTAAGTGTGCCTTGAATTCTAAATAAATCACTGTCAGTGTCACCAGCAAAGTACCCTCACACCATCACAACTCCTCCATTCTTCACAGTGGGAACCACACATGCAGAGATCATCCGTTCACCTACTCTGTGTCTCACAAAGATAAGGCAACCAAAAATCACAAATTTGGACTCATCAGACCAAATCGAGATTTCCACTGGTCTAATGTCCATTGCTCGTGTTTCAGTCTCCTCCTGAACAGTTGATGTTGAGATGTCTGTTACCTGAACTCCGTGAAGCATTTATTTGGGCTGCAATTTCTGAGGCTGGTAACTCTAATGAACTTATCCTCTGCAGCACAGGTAACTCCTCATTTCCAGTGGCGGTCCTCATGAGAGCCAATTTCATCATAGCACTTGATGGTTTTTGCGACTGCACTTGAAGAAGCTCTCTAAGTTCTTGGAATGTTTCGGATTGACTGACCTTCATGTCTTAAAGTAATGATGGAATGTCGTTTCTCTTTGCTTTTTTGAGCTGTTCTTGCCATAATATGGACTTGGTCTTTTACCAAATAGGGCTATCTTCTGTATACCACCCCTACAATTTCACAACATAACTGATTGGTTCAAATGCATTAAGAATTGACATGGCACACCTGGTAATTGAAATGCAATCCAGGTGACTTCCTCATGAAGCTGGTTGAGAGAATGACAAGAGTGTGCAAAGCTGTCATCAAGGCAAAGCTTTTTTTTTCTTTTCTTTTTTTGCTGACTACATTATTCCACATGTGTTATTTAATAGTTTTGATGTCTTCACTATTATTCTACAATGTAGAAAATAGTAAAAATAAAGAAACCCGGAATGAGTAGGTGTGTCCAAACTTCTGACTGGTATTGTGTGTGTGTGTGTGTGTGTGTGTGCGTGTGCGTGTGCGTGTGCGTGTGCGTGTGTGTGTGTGTGTGTGTGTGTGTGTGTACCTGCTCGTCGAACATCTCGTTTATATAGTATATACAGTGCATTCTGAAAATATTCTGACCCCTTGACCATTTTACAGCCAAGACAACACAGGAGTGTCTTCGGGTCAAGTCTCTGAATGTCCTTGAGTGTCCCAACCAGAGCCCGAACTTGAACCCGATCAGACATCACTGGAGAGACCTGAAAATAGCTGTGCAGCGACGCTCCCCATCCAGCCTAGTTAGTACCGAGTATAGGATCTGAATACTTATGTAAATGTAATATTTCTGTGTTTTATTTCTAATACTTTTGCAAAAAAAATCTGAACTTGTTTTTGCTTTGTCATTATGGGGTACTGAGTTTAGATTGATGAGAATTATATTTATCTATTTTAGAATAAGGCTGAAACGTAACAAATGTTGAAAAAGTCAAGGAGTTTCAATGCGCTGTATGTACTCCGGACTCCAACATTACTTATCCTAATATTTATATATTTCTTAATTCCATTATTTTACTTTTAGATTTGTGGTTATTGTTTTGTTAGATATTACTGCACTGTTGGAGCTAGGAACACAAGCATTTCGCTACACCCGCAATAGCATAAATATCTGTATGCAACCAATACAATTTAATTTGATATGATTTTGATGTCTGACTGTATTGTCCACTGTGATTATGTCCACTGTGATGATGCCCTCTTCCCTATCTATAGGTTGTACAATGGAAACCCTGTGGGCCAGCAATTTGGACCCAAATGCAAACGTAGTGACAGAATTGGCTGTGGAATATACACTGAGTGTACAGAAGATTGTTACTCAGTGTACTGTGAAACCACAGAGGCAGCGTTGACCATTGTGTGTGTGTGTGTGTGTGTGTGTGTGTGTGTGTGTGTGTGTGTGTGTGTGTGTGTGTGTGTGTGTGTGTGTGTGTGTGTGTGTGTGTGTGTGCGCGCGCGCAACTCAATCTCTAGTGCCAACATCTGTAACCTGGATTATTTGAATCTCTCTGTATATAGATGACGGTGGTCTGATCTCCGTACCCAGAACCAAACACAGCCCAGGATGTTACTCTTAACTTTCCTAAACACTGCTGGGAAACTGACAGAGACAACAGGAAACATCCATCCTGACCCCTGCTACTCTTTCACCTTGGCACACAAACGCACACATGCATGCAGAAAAATTCCAGCTAACAACATCACTAATTGACACAGTTTTATGGTAAACCAACAAGGTCTTCTGGAGTCAAGAAGCTAGGGCAAGGAGGGGGGGTCATAATCGGGGTGAAACCTCTTCCCAAATCCCCATCCCTGTAACCACAACCAGTAACAGACTCTTCCAAAATCCCCACCCCGTAACTACTTCCAGTAACTGAACTTCTTCCGAAATCCCCATCCCTGTAACCACTTCCAGTAACTGAACTTCTTCCGAAATCCCATCCCTGTAACCACTACCAGTAACAGACTCTCTTCTGAAATCCCCATCCCTGTAACCACTTCCAGTAACAGACTCTCTTCCGAAATCCCCATCCCTGTAACCACTTCCAGTAACAGACCCTCTTCCCAAATCCCCATCCCTGTAACCACTTCCAGTAACTGAACTTCTTCTCAAATCCCCATCCCTGTAACCACTTCCAGTAACAGACTCTCTTCCGAAATCCCCATCCTCTGTAACCACTTCCAGTAACAGACTCTCTTCCCAAATCCCCATCTCTGTAACCATTTGTAGTAACAGACCCTCTTCCCAAATCCCCATCCCTGTAACCACTTCCAGTAACAGACTCTCTTCCGAAATCCCCATCTCTGTAACCACTTCCAGTAACAGACTCTCTTCCCAAATACCCATCCCTGTAACCACTTCTAGTAAGAGACCCTCTTCCAAAATCCCCATCTCTGTAACCACTTGCAGCAACAGACTCTCTTCCGAAATCCCCATCCCTGTAACCAACAACCAGTAACAGACTCTCTTACCAAATCCCCGTCCCTGTAACCAACAACCAGTAACAGACCCTCTTCCCAAATCCCCATCCCTGTAACCACTTTCTTCCAAAATCCCCATCTCTGTAACCACTTCCAGTAACAGACTCTCTTCCGAAATCCCCATCCCTGTAACCACTTCCAGTAACAGACTCTCTTCCGAAATCCCCATCCCTGTAACCACTTCCAGTAACAGACTCTCTTCCCAAATCCCCATCCCTGTAACCACTTCCAGTAACAGACTCTCTTCCCAAATCCCCATCCCTGTAACCACTTCCAGTAACAGACTCTCTTCCCAAATCCCCATCCCTGTAACCACTTCCAGGAAGTGAACTTCTTCCGAAATCCCCATCCCTGTAACCACTTCCAGTAACTGAACTTCTTTCGAAATTCCCATCCCTGTAACCAACAACCAGTAATAGACTCTCTTCCGAAATCCACATCCCTGTAACCACTTCCAGTAACAGACTCTCTTCCCCAATCCCCATCCCTGTAACCACTTCCAGTAACAGACCCTCTTCCCAAATCCCCATCCCTGTAACCACTTCCAGTAACTGAACTTCTTCTCAAATCCCCATCTCTGTAACCATTTGTAGTAACAGACCCTCTTCCCAAATCCCCATCCCTGTAACCACTTCCAGTAACAGACTCTCTTCCCAAATCCCCATCTCTGTAACCATTTGTAGTAACAGACCCTCTTCCCAAATCCCCATCCCTGTAACCACTTCCAGTAACAGACCCTCTTCCGAAATCCCCATCCCTGTAACCAACAACCAGTAACAGACTCTCTTCCCAAATCCCCGTCCCTGTAACCAACAACCAGTAACAGACCCTCCCAAATCCCCATCCCTGTAACCACTTTCTTCCAAAATCCCCATCTCTGTAACCACTTCCAGTAACAGACTCTCTTCCCATATACCCATCCCTGTAACCACTTCTAGTAACAGACCCTCTTCCAAAATCCCCATCTCTGTAACCAC
This sequence comes from Oncorhynchus clarkii lewisi, assembly GCF_045791955.1. NCBI lineage: Eukaryota > Metazoa > Chordata > Actinopteri > Salmoniformes > Salmonidae > Oncorhynchus > Oncorhynchus clarkii. Next base: position 66,538,544 of record NC_092155.1, read on the forward strand.
TTGCAGTAACAGACTCTCTTCCGAAATCCCCATCCCTGTAACCAACAACCAGTAACAGACTCTCTTCCCAAATCCCCGTCCCTGTAACCAACAACCAGTAACAGACTCTCTTCCCAAATCCCCGTCCCTGTAACCACTTCCAGTAACAGACTCTCTTCCCAAATACCCATCCCTGTAACCACGTCTAGTAACAGACCCTCTTCCAAAATCCCCATCTCTGTAACCACTTGCAGTAACAGACTCTCTTCCGAAATCCCCATCCCTGTAACCAACAACCAGTAACAGACTCTCTTCCCAAATCCCCGTCCCTGTAACCACAACCAGTAACAGACTCTCTTCCCAAATCCCCGTCCCTGTAACCACAACCAGTAACAGACTCTCTTCCCAAATCCCTGTCCCTGTAACCAACAACCAGTAACAAACTCTCTTCCCAAATCCCCTTTTCCTGTAACCACTTCTAGTAAGAGACCCTCTTCCCAAATCCCTGTCCCTGTAACCACTTCTAGTAACAGACCCTCTTCCCAAATCCCCCCCCTGTAACCACTTCTAGTAACAGACCCTCTTCCCAAATCCCCATCCCTGTAACCACTTCTAGTAACAGACCCTCTTCCCAAATCCCCATCCCTGTAACCACTTCTAGTAAGAGACCCTCTTCCCAAATCCCCGTCCCTGTAACCACTTCTAGTAACAGACCCTCTTCCCAAATCCCCATCCCTGTAACCACTTCTAGTAACAGACCCTCTTCCCAAATCCCCGTCCCTGTAACCACTTCTAGTAACAGACCCTCTTACCAAATCCCATCCCTGTAACCACTTCTAGTAACAGACCCTCTTCCCAAATCCCCATCCCTGTAACCGCTTCTAGTAACAGAGTCTCTTCCCAAATCCCCGTCCCTGTAACCACTTCTAGTAACATACCCTCTTCCCAAATCCCCATCCCTGTAACCACTTCTAGTAACAGACCCTCTTCCCAAATCCCCGTCCCTGTAACCACTTCTAGTAACAGACCCTCTTCCCAAATCCCAGTCCCTGTAACCCCTTCTAGTAACAGACCCTCTTCCCAAATCCCCGTCTCTGTAACCACTTCTAGTAACAGACCCTCTTCCCAAATCCCCATCCCTGTAACCACTTCTAGTAACAGACCCTCTTCCCAAATCCCCATCCCTGTAATAACTTCTAGTAACAGACCCTCTTCCCAAATCCCCATCCCTGTAACCACTTCTAGTAACAGACCCTCTCCCCAAATCCCAGTCCCTGTAACCACTTCTAGTAGCATATCCTCTTCCCAAATCCCCATCCCTGTAACCACTTCTAGTAACAGACCCTCTTCCCAAATCCCAGTCCCTGTAACCACTTCTAGTAACAGACCCTCTTCCCAAATCCCAGTCCCTGTAAACACTTCTAGTAACAGACCATCTTCCCAAATCCCAGTCCCTGTAACCACTTCTAGTAACAGACCCTCTTCCCAAATCCCCATCCCTGTAACCACTTCTAGTAACAGACCCTCTTCCCAAATCCCAGTCCCTGTAACCACTTCTAGTAACAGACCCTCTTCCCAAATCCCAGTCCCTGTAACCACTTCTAATAACAGACCCTCTTCCCAAATCCCCATCCCTGTAACCACTTCTAGTAACAGACCCTCTTCCCAAATCCCAGTCCCTGTAACCACTTCTAGTAACAGACCCTCTTCCCAAATCCCAGTCCCTGTAAACACTTCTAGTAACAGACCATCTTCCCAAATCCCAGTCCCTGTAACCACTTCTAGTAACAGACCCTCTTCCCAAATCTCCATCCCTGTAACCACTTCTAGTAACAGACCCTCTTCCCAAATCCCAGTCCCTGTAACCACTTCTAGTAACAGACCCTTTTCCCAAATCCCAGTCCCTGTAACCACTTCTAATAACAGACCCTCTTCCCAAATCCCCGTCCCTGTAACCCCTTCTAGTAACAGACCCTCTTCCCAAATCGCCGTCTCTGTAACCACTTCTAGTAACAGACCCTCTTCCCAAATCCCCATCCCTGTAACCACTTCTAGTAACAGACCCTCTTCCCAAATCCCCATCCCTGTAACAACTTCTAGTAACAGACCCTCTTCCCAAATCCCCATCCCTGTAACCACTTCTAGTAACAGACCCTCTCCCCAAATCCCAGTCCCTGTAACCACTTCTAGTAGCATATCCTCTTCCCAAATCCCCATCCCTGTAACCACTTCTAGTAACAGACCCTCTTCCCAAATCCCAGTCCCTGTATCCACTTCTAGTAACAGACCCTCTTCCCAAATCCCAGTCCCTGTAAACACTTCTAGTAACAGACCATCTTCCCAAATCCCAGTCCATGTAACCACTTCTAGTAACAGACCCTCTTCCCAAATCCCCATCCCTGTAACCACTTCTAGTAACAGACCCTCTTCCCAAATCCCAGTCCCTGTAACCACTTCTAGTAACAGACCCTCTTCCCAAATCCCAGTCCCTGTAACCACTTCTAATAACAGACCCTCTTCCCAAATCCCAGTCCCTGTAACCACTTCTAGTAACAGACCCTCTTCCCAAATCCCCATCCCTGTAACCACTTCCCTATATTTAATTTTTGAGTGCTGGTTATGTTTTCATATGTCAGTCCTGTTGGCTGTGTACGCTTTTCGACAACCCATTTATAAAAAGGAAGTGAGGGAATGACAGAGGACACTGTTCTGTATTTGTCTTTACCGTGTCGGTGACTTTGCTGTGCCTCGTGGCTGTCCAGCCATCCAGTCGTCCTCCTCCATGTCCCACTCTGCCTGGAGGTCCAGTCTCATTTCCTCCATGTCCCACTCTGCCTGGAGGTCCAGTCTCACTTCCTCCATGTCTCACTCTGCCTGGAGGTCCAGTCTCACCTCCTCCCCCAGGGAGTGCATCTTGATGACTGGGAAGATTCCCTCCGATGCTACCGGGTCCACCACCTAGATAACCAACGGGACCACTACCAGGACCACTACTGAGACCTCTACCGGGATAACCAACGAGACCACCACCAGGACCACTACCGGGATAACAACTGGGATAACCAACAGGACCACTACCGAGACCTCTACCGCGATAACCAACAAGACCACTACTGAGACCTCTACCGGGATAACCAACGAGACCCCACCAGGACCTCCACCGGGATAACTACCGGGATAACCAACGAGACCACTACTGAGACCACTACCGGGATAACCACCAGGGCCAGTACTGAGACCTCTACCAGGATAACCAACGGGACCCCCACCAGGGCCCTTACTGAGACCTCTACCGTGATAACCAACGAGACCACTACTGAGACCTCTACCGGGATAACTAACGAGACCACCACCAGGACCACTACCGGGATAACTACTGGGATAACCAACGAGACCACCACCAGGACCAGTACTGAGACCTCTACCGGGATAACCAACGAGACCACTACTGAGACCTCTACCGGGATAACCAACGAGGCCACCACCAGGACCACTACTGAGACCTCTACTGGGATCTCTACTGGGATAACCAACGGGACCACTACTGAGACCTCTACCAGGATAACCAATGAGACCACCAACAGGACCACTACTGAGACCTCTCCTGGGATAACCAACAAGACCACCAACAGGACCACAACTGAGACCACTACCGGCATAACCAACAGGACCAGTACTGAGACCTCTACTGGGATAACCAACGAGACCACCACCAGGACCAGTACTGAGACCTCTACCTGGATAACCAACAGGACCACTACTGAGACTACTACCGGGATAACCAACTGGACCACTACTGAGACCTCTACCGGGATAACCAATGAGACCACCACCAGGACCACTACTGAGACCTCTACCGGGATAACCAACAGGACCACTACTGAGACCTCTACCGGGATAACCAATGAGACCACCACCAGGACCACTACTGAGACCTCTACCGGGATAACCAATGAGACCACCACCAGGACCACTACCGAGACCTCTACCGGGATAACCAACAGGACCACTACTGAGACCTCTACCGGGATAACCAATGAGACCACCACCAGGACCACTACTGAGACCATTACCGGGATAACCAACAGGACCACTACTGAGACCACTACCGGGATAACCAACGGGACCACTACTGAGACCTCTACCGGGATAACCAATGAGACCACCACCAGGACCACTACTGATACCACTACCGGGATAACCAACAAGACCACTACTGAGACCACTACCAGGATAACAAATGAGACCTCCACCAGGACCAGTACTGAGACCTCTACCGGGATAACTAATGAGACCACCACCAGGACCACTACCGGGATAACCCACGAGACCACCACCAGGACCTCTACTGGGATAACCAACAAGACCCCCACCAGGACCAGTACTGAGACCTCTACTGGGATAACCAACAGGATCACTACTAAGACCACTACCGGGATAACCAACAGGACCACAACTGAGACCTCTACTGGGATAACCAACATGATCACTACTAAGACCACTACCGGGATAACCAACAGGACCCCAATGAGACCTCTACTGGGATAACCAACAGGACCACTACTGAGACCACTACCGGGACAACCAACGATACCACTACTGAAACCACTACCAGGATAACCAACAGGACCACTACTGAGACCACTACTGAGACCTCTACCGGGATAACCAACGGGACCTCTATCGGGATAACCTACTGAGACCACTACTGAGACCTCTACCGGGATAACCAACGGGACTACTACTGAGACCACTACCGGGATAACCAACAGGACCACTTCTGAGACCACTCTCCGGGATAACCAACGGGACCACTACTGAGACCACTACCGGGATAACCAACGAGACCACTACTGAGACCTCTACCGGGATATCCAAAGGGACCACTACTGAGACCACTACCGGGATAACCAACAGGACCACCACCAGGACATCCACCGGGATAACCAACAGGATCAATACCGGGACCCCTACCGGGATAACTACCGGGATAACCAACAGGATCAATACCGGGACCACTTCCGAGACCACCTGGAACACACAAACGGAGGTCGAATGAATGCGTACTTACACACAGACACACATAGTCTTGTACAACTAACCTTGTCAGGACACACAATTCAATCCCATTCAAAATCCTATTTTCCCTAACCCCTTAACCTAACCTGTACCTTAACCCTAACCCTAACCTTAAGCCTAACCCTGAAACCTAACCCTAGCTTCTAACCCTAAACCTAATTCCAACCTTAACCATAAACCCCCTGGAAATATCATTTGACCTTGTGGGGACTAACAAAATGTCTCCAGTTGGTCAAATTTTTGTTTGTTTACTATTAATAATTACACACACACATTGCGTGATGGGTATGTGTTCAATCACATCTCATAACATCTCCAGTCGAGACGACTGAAACTGACACCACCATCAGTCAGTAGTAAAGGTAGACTGAGGTCATAAAAGAGCGTTGCTGGTTAAAGACAAATTAACTCTGGGCTCTGCTTTCCTGGACTGAAAGATGGCAGGGGCACGGAAGGATGGTGCCAGCCAAGACCTGGCAGCTCAACAGGTTGTAAAAATACAATAAGGGGAGTAATGGGACTCCAAGGAATCTTTTACTCCGTCTCATGTGGCCGGAGGTTTTCACAGCTGGGGTGCTCGGCATTGTTTGTGTGTGGGTCCTGAAGGCGGCCATTTTGTTTAGTTCTTTTTTTTCACACATCGGGAGCAACTGAGTAGAGAAGCCCTCACCAGCATGGTGAGTAGAGTAGAATAGAGAAGCCCTCACCAGCATGGTGAGTAGAGTAGAGTAGAGTAGAGTAGAGTAGAGAAGACCTCACCAGCATGGTGAATAGAGTAGAGTAGCCGTCACCAGTATGGTGAGTAGAGTAGAGTAGAGTAGAGTAGCCCTCACCAGCATGGTGAGTAGAGTAGAGTAGCCCTCACCAGCATGGTGAGTAGAGTAGAGTAGAGTAGCCCTCACCAGCATGGTGAGTAGAGTAGAGTAGAGTAGCCCTCACCAGCATGGTGAGTAGAGTAGAGTAGCCCTCACCAGCATGGTGAGTAGAGTAGAGTAGCCATCACCAGCATGGTGAGTAGAATAGAGTAGCCATTACCAGCATGTTGAGTAGAGTAGAGTAGCCATCACCAGCATGGTGAGTAGAGTAGAGTAGCCCTCACCAGCATGGTGAGTAGAGTAGATTAGCCATCACCAGCATGGTGAGTAGAGTAGAGTAGCCATCACCAGCATGGTGAGTAGAGTAGGAGTGGAGTAGCCGTCACCAGCATGGTGAGTAGAGTAGAGTAGATTAGCCATCACCAGCATGGTGAGTAGAGTAGAGTAGCCATCACCAGCATGGTGAGTAGAGTAGGAGTGGAGTAGCCGTCACCAGCATGGTGAGTAGTGTAGAGTAGCCGTCGCCAACATGGTGAGGAGGAGTAGAGTAGGGTGGAGTAGGAGAGGAGTGGAGGAGTGAAGGCGTAGAGTAGTCGTCACCAGCATGGGGAGGAGAGGGTGATGAGGGTGAGGCTGATGATGCTGGAAACAGATAAGAGCGAGATTTGACTCAAGGACTTGGGGATCTGAGACTGAGATCTGAGACTGAGACCTCTTAGGTTTTCTTAAGAGGACAGTACATGCATTCTCTTCACAGGGCGACAAGTACAGTAGAGCTGATTCTGAATCTGAACAGACCAGGGATCAAATATTGTTTGTTTCCTTTCAAATACTTTAAGCTGCACTTGACAAAGCTAGGTTGTCTGGCACAATGGGACTAATGAAGTAGTCCCAAAAGTGCAAATCCTGCCCACCAGGCTCTCCAAATAACATACGAGGAGTATCAGAGCGATAGAGTTGCATTTTAATGGCCCTGGGTGGATCTCTCAGTGGGTTTTGGTTTCAACATTCAGCAAATGAAAACCAATACTTCAACCTTGTTTTGTCTTTTTTGGTGAGAACCAAACCTCTCTCTCCAAAAAAAATATGGCAAGGCCCTTGGTCTTCTAAACAGTGTGTGTGTGTGTGTGTGTGTGTGTGTTTCCCTCCCCCTCATGTCATGTCATCTCTCCGTTGATGGAGAGTATTAATCTGATGTGTAGTTAATAAAAATAAATGCAAATATTACACCTATTTCACTCTAACTGTGCAACAGTGCTTTCCAGTGAAAGTTTCTGATGACATAGCTATACAGTTTGAATCGTGGGTGGGTGTCATATCATTTTTTACAACCTAGGCCTACGTAATTTTACCATATTCTTGCCTGGCGTTGTTTGCTTTGAGTCAGCGGCAACTCTTGTAAACTTTGCTACACAATGTAATACTGTACCTTTCTGTGTTATTCAAAACTCTATAATAACTGTTCTGATTCTGAACAATAACTGCCCTAACAGATGGTAAAAATATATATAATCATGACGCCGCAAGATAAATAACTTTTCTGACTAGTATGCTTTTTATGGGTTTTGAATTGAGAAGTGCAAAGCCACAGTGGGGATGCCACTGACTTGCCTGCCATGGAGTCCTTGTCTTTGTACACTGTTGACATTGCAGTCGGCGGGACTGCACTGCTGTTTAGATAAGTGGGTATCAGGTCCCATCTCTATGCCAACTGTCAGCAGGCGTCTCTAGCAAAACCTTAAATCCAACCCTTAAATCTTTCTCTCTATAATATGATCCACCATCTTCAGATGTACACGGCTACTATGGTGTGTATCATACCTTGTTGTCGCCATGATATAATTAATATAATAGAAAAAGGAATAATATTTTTTAAAAGGTGACCTCCCTTGTTTTGTTGGATTGCTCAAGTCCCTAATTGCCATAATATTAGACCTTTATTGAACAAAACGGACGACAAGTGTTTTGTAATCTGCTGTATATGAATGTGTTTTGACTAATGGACTAAAAGTCCCAACTCCGATAAGACTGAGTAATGTTATAGGTTGTCTTGTCCGGTACGATACTCCCGCTCCTGATTGTTTGTCTTGTCAGAAGGCATTAGGCTGGCTGGGCTGTGTACATGCCGCTCGATACGACCGCAAGCCGCCAATCCCTCTCTACCTGTTGTCACAGCAGCGGCTGTGCCCACCAAGCTAATCCCCCCCAGCACAGTGCTGTTGAGTGCAGGACAGCACCTGGGTCTGATGCTGGAATGACTGAGCGCTCCCTCAGACACGTACGCATGCGCTTACATGCCACGCCAGACCTGGGTTCAAATACTGTTTAGGGTATTTAAATTTCCTTCAAAGGCGTTGCTAAGTAAGTACTTGGATATTTTTTTCTTTGAAAATATAAGTAGTTGAATATTGACGTGTATATTTGGAAATACCCTAGGAAAGTATAGGCATGTATTTGAAAATAGTCAAGTACACAGACAAGTGTTTTTTATTTACATTTAAAACCTAATTCTGTTTGGTACTAGGGATATTTGAAATAGTAAACTCAGCAAAAAAAATAAACTTCCTCTCACTGTCAGCTACGATTATTTGCAGCAAACTTAACATGTGTAAATATTTGTATGAACATAACAAGATTAAACAACTGAGACATAAACTGAGCAAGTTCCACAGACATGTGACTAACATAAATGGAATAATGTGTCCCTGAACAAAGGGGGGGTTAAAATCAAAAGTAACAGTCAGTATCTGGTGTGGCCACCAGCTGCATTAAGTACTGCAGTGCATCTCCTCCTCACGAACTGCACCAGATTTGCCAGTTATTGCTGTGAGATGTTACCCCACTCTTCCACCAAGGCACCTGCAAGTTCCCAGACATGCTCAATGGGATTGAGATCCGGGCTGTTCGCTGGCCATGGCAGAACACTGATATTCCTGTCTTGCAGGAAATCACGCACAGAACGAGTAGGATGGCTGGTGGCGTTGTCATGCTGTAGGGTCATGTCAGGATGAGCTTGCAGGAAGGGTACCACATGAGGGAGGAGGATGCCTTCCCTGTAATGCACAGCGTTGAGATTGCCTGCAATGACAACAAGCTCAGTCCGATGATGCTGTGACACACCGCCCCAGACCATGGCGGACCCTCCACCTCCAAATCGATCCCGCTCCAGAGTACAGGCCTCGGTGTAACGCTCATTCCTTCAACAATAAACTCGAATCCGACCATCTCCCCCTTTGAGACAAAACCGCGACTCATCAGTGAAGAGCACTTTTTGCCAGTCCTGTCTGGTCCAGCGACGGTGGGTCTGTGCCCATAGGTGATGTTGTTGCCAGTGATGTCTGGTGAGGACCTGCCTTACAACAGGCCTACACGCCCTCAGTCCAGCCTCTCTCAGCCTATTGCGGACAGGCTGAGCACTGATTTGATGGAATGTGCGTTCCTGGTGTAACTCGGGCAGTTGTTGCCATCCTGTGCCTGTCCTGCAGGTGTGATGTTTGGATGTACCGATCTTGTGCAGGTGTTGTTACACGTGGTCTGCCACTGCGAGGACAATCGGCTGTCCGTCCTGTCTTCCTGTAGCGCTGTCTTAGGAGTCTCACAGTACGGACATTGCAATTTATTGCCCTGGCCACATCTGCAGTCCTCATGCCTCCTTGCAGCATGCCTAAGGCATGTTCACGCAGATGAGCAGGGACCCTGGGTATCTTTCTTTTGGTGTTTTTCTGAGTCAGCAGAAAGGCCTCTTTAGTGTCCTAAATTGTCATAACTGTGACCTTAATTGCCTACCGTCTGTTAGCTGTTAGTATCTTAACGACCGTTCCACAGGATGTTCATTAATTGTTTATGGTTCATTGAACAAGCATGGGAAACAGTGTTTTAGCCCCTTACAATGAAGATCTGAAGTTACTTGGTTTTTTACAAATTATTTTTGAAAGACAGGGTCCTGGAAAAGGGATGTTTTTTTTGCTGAGTTTATATTTGGAAACAAGTCTTTAAAATATAATTGCACTCAAATAGAGTGCATTGGGAAAGTATTCAGACCCCTTGACTTGTTCAACAATTTGTTACGTTACAGCCTTATTCTAAAATGTATTAAAAATTCTCATCAATCTACACACAATACCCCGTAATGACAAAGCAAATACTGGTTTTTAGAAAATGTTGATGATAATTTATTTTATTTGACACCGATTACTGCCTTCTTGGGTATGACACTACAAGCTTGGCACACCTGTATTTGGGGAGTTTCTCACATTCTTCTCTGCAGATCCTCTCAACTCTGTCAGGTTGGACGGGGAGCGTCACTGCACAGCTATTTTCAGGCCTCTCTTGAAATGTTCGATTGGGTTCAAATCCGGGCTGTGGCTGGGCCACTCAAGGACATTCAGAGACTTGTCCCGATGCCACTCCTGCGTTGTCTTGGCTGTGTGCTTAGGGTTGTTGTCCTGTTGGAAGATGAACCTTCGCCACAGTCTGATGGCCTGAGTGCTCTGGACCAGGTTTTCATCAAGGATCTCTGTACTTTGCTCCATTCATCTTTCACTCTATGACTAGTGTCCCAGTCCCTGCCACTGAAAAACATCCCCACAGCATGATGCTGCCACTACCATGCTTCACCGTAGGGATGGTGCCTGGTTTCCTCCAGACGTTATGCTTGGCATTCAGGCAGAAGAGTTGAACCTTGGTTTCATCAGACCACAGAATATTATTTATCTGAGAGTCCTTTAGGTATCTTTTGGTAAACTCCAAGCAGGCTGTCATGTGCCTTTTACTGAGGAGTGGCTTCCATCTGGCCACTCTACCATAAAGGCCTGATTGGTGGAGTGCTGCAGAGATGGTTGTCCTTCTGGAAGGTCACTGTCAGTGACCCATTGTGTTCTTGGTCACCTCTCTGACCAAGGACTTCTCCCCTGATTGCTCAGTTTGGCCGGGAGGCCAACTCTAGGAGTTTTGGTGGTTCCAAACTTCTTCCATTTAAGAATGGTGGAGGCCACTGGGTTCTTGGGGACCTTCAATGCTGCAGACATGTTTTGATACCCTGCCCCAGATCTGTGTCTCGACACAGTCCTGTTTCGGAGCTCTATGGACAATTCCTTGGTTTTTGCTCTGACATGCACTGTCAACTGTGGGACCTTATATAGACAGATGTGTGACTTTCCAAATCATGTCCAATTAATTTAACACAGGTGGACTCCAATCAAGTTGTAGAAACATCAAGGATGATCAATGGAAACAGGATGCACCTGAGCTCAATTTCAAGTCTCATAGCAAAGGGTCTGAATACTTATGTCAATAAGGTATTTCTGTTTTGGTGTTTTTATACATTTACAATAATGTCTTTGTCGTTATGGGGTATTGTGTGTAGATTGATGAGGACATTTTTTTTATTTAATACATTTTTAAAAAAGGAAACAAAATGTGGATAAAGGGAAGAAGTCTGAATACTTTCCAAATGCACTCTACACATGTATTTGAACCCAGGTCTGTTACACGCACTCTTGCAAGGTCGCACGTGCACAGACACAGACCAAAAACGCACACATGCTAGTAATGCGTTAGTTGACTCATAACCCGCAGTCCACACGGTTATATCTGCGGGCAGATTTAGGGTATTTAAATATTGTGTGGATGAAGGGCAGGTGGTTGGCGGGCAGGCAAAACAATACCTTAAATTCATAGATTAGGCCTTCCTGAGTGGTGCAGCGGTCTGAGGCACTCTATCGCAGTGCTAGAGGTATCACTACAGATCCGGTTACTTCCCAGGCTGTGCCACAACCGGCTGTGGCCGGGAGTCCCATAGGACGGTGCACAATTGGCCCAGGGTCATCCGGGTTAGGGGAGGGTTTGGCCGGTGGGGCTTTACAAGGCTTTGCAAAAAAATGCAAAACAAATATTTTCAAAAATAAGATTGATCTATAAATGTAATAATTATTGTGCAATTCATATCTATGGGCCACATTGAGGTTTTCTTTAATTATGTTTTAGCTGGCGTAAGCTTTTTTCATAAAATAATGCGCAGCCTGTCAATTTAGGCTATTGTTCGAAATGTTTTGTTTCAGCAAAACATTACGCTACTGTTCAATAGGCCTAAATATTCAATAAATAAATGAAGAAATGTTGAAGACTTTACAGCACATGTTCTATATTTGCGAAAAATGGGGTCAGTGTGCGGGCCTCAGATTTTCACTTTATAGTCAAATGGTTGTGGATGGGTTATTAGCAATTGCGAGTGGGTGCAGGTGAACAGCGGATCCACGCATCACTAACGCACCTGTCTGACTTTGTCTGTCTGTAGCCACTTCAACACAACACATCCAGCAGGTCAAAAGGGAGCAAGTTACTGGATGACTGCTGATTGTCCGCCTCTGTAGGGTCTGGGTTGAATACTCTCAACAGGACATTCCCCAATAGTGCACTACAACTGACCAGAGGCTCTGAAGGGAATATGGGGCCAGTTCATACACAGACTGTTTCTTTTATTTATTAGTTGATAAAGAGATCAGTGTGTACATAATAAAAAGCATTTCGCTGCACCTGCAATAACATCTGCAAAACTGTGTACGCGACCAATAAACGTTTGATTAGATTTTGAATATGGCATGACAGTGTTGGTTTTCTGTCCTCTTATATCATAGATCGTAATTGTTGTTGTTGTAGAGAAAGCTCCAGACAAACTGTCCAGGAAAGGAAGCCGGTGGGTGATTCCATTAGAGTGACTCAGACAGAAAACGGGGCAATGAATCATCTCTCTCATCCTGATGTGTCACACATTGATACACACACTTGTATTATTGTGTTACCTCTTTTCAATCACACACACACACACTCCCTCTGAAGTTATGAACTGGCTGACAGTTCTACAAGTAAATCCCAAGTTATTCTTCTTGGTGTGGTAATTGCCCTATAAAGATTTAATCATTTCCTCTTGCCCCATCCACTATTCACCATCTAAACGTGTCCAGCACATAGACTATATTATCAAATGTGCTGGTCTCCTGCCAAGACATGCACCTCTCTGTTGAGTTCTATCTGAACCACCAGTCATGTTATTTCCATGTACAGGTTGCCTGGTTCTTTCCTTGGACTTGTCATGCATCCCATCATGTTAATGTTTGATCTGAATTATCAGTTTCCCATAAACTGTGTAATTCCCTTGTTGAGAACCACTGAGCAGTATACTGACACACTCGTTCGTATGTGACTATTATGTCACAAGGTATAATAATTAACTTCTGAACACCTTTAAGGTAAAAGATGCTTTTCTTTTGGAATAAAACAAATCAATTAAACCTCCACTAAGAAGTGTAAGAGACTTTATGGTGCGAAGGGGAAACCATGCAGGAGTCTGCCTGAATGGGATGGAAGAGGTTTTCTCTTCCACTTCATCTGCAGTGAGGCCATGACTGTGTCCTGAGTGTCAACCTGCCTTGAAACGACATGAAACTAAGGAGACACTACATGAAACTAAGGAGGCACTACATGAAACTAAGGAGACACTACATGAAACGAAGGAGACACTACATGAAACTAAGGAGGCACTACATGAAACTAAGGAGACACTACATGAAACGAAGGAGGCACTACATGAAACTAAGGAGACACTACATGAAAGTAAGGAGACACTACATGAAACTAAGGAGACACTACATGAAACTAAGGAGACACTACATGAAACTAAGGAGACACTACATGAAACTAAGGAGACCACATTAAACTAAGGAGGCAACATGAAACTAAGGAGACACTGCATTAAACTAAGGAGACTACATGAAACTAAGGAAGCACTACATGAAACTGAGGAGGCACTACATGAAACTAAGGAGACACTACATGAAACTAAGGAGACAACATTAAACTAAGGAGCATACATGAAACTATTGAGAGACTACATGAAAGTATGGAGAGACTACATGAAACTAAAGAGAGACTACATGAAACTATTGAGAGACTACATTAAACTAAGTAGAGACTACATTAAAGTAAGGAGAGTCTACATGAAACTTTGGCGAGACTACATGAAACTATGGAGAGACTACATGAAACTAAGAAGGCACTACATGGAACTAAGGAGACAACATAAAACTAAGGAGACACTACATGAAACTAAGGAGTCTACATTACTCTAAGGAGACTACATGAAACTAAGGAGGCACTACATGAAACTTAGGAGACTACATGAAACTAAGGAGGCACTACATGAAACTAAGGAGATACTACATGAAACTAAGGAGGCACTACATGAAACTAAGGAGGCACTACATGAAACTAAGGAGATACTACATGAAACTAAGGAGACACTACATGAAACTAAGGAGACTACATGAAACTAAGGAGAGACTACATGAAACTAAGGAGACACTACATGAAACTAAGGAGACCACATTAAACTAAGGAGACTACATGAAACTAAGGAAGCACTACATGAAACTAAGGAGACAACATTAAACTAAGGAGCATACATGAAACTATTGAGAGACTACATGAAAGTATGGAGAGACTACATGAAACTAAGTAGAGACTACATTAAAGTAAGGAGACACTACATGAAACTTTGGCGAGATTACATGAAAGTATGTAGAGACTACATGAAACTAAGGAGAGACTACATGAAACTTTGGAGAGACTACATGAAACTATGGAGGCACTACATGAAACTAAAGAGACACTACATGAAACTAAGGAGTCACTACATGAAACGAAGGAGGCACTACATGAAACTAAGGAGACACTACATGAAACTAAGGAGACACTACATGAAACTAAGGAGACACTACATGAAACTAAGGAGGCACTACATGAAACTAAGGAGACACTACATGAAACTAAGGAGTCACTACATGAAACTAAGGAGGCACTACATGAAACTAAGGAGGCACTACATGAAACTGAGGA